>NC_090371.1:252632896-252887925 GCF_036365525.1 Heterodontus francisci | reverse complement strand
TGAGACAGAGAGAAGAAATCAACAACAGCTTTAAGGAGGGATGATATGCTAAATCAAAGGAGGCCATATGGGTGGAGCTTAGAAATAAAAAAAGGTGGCAGCTACATTACTGGGGGTGGACTATAGACCCACAAATAGTGAGAAGGAGATAAAGGAACAAATATTTCGGCAGATTTCTGAATGGAACATTAGGGCAGTGATGGTTGGGTATTTCAACTACCCCAATATCGACTGGGATACAAACAGCGTGAAGGGCAGAGAAGGGTCAAAATTCTTGAACTGCATTCAAGAGATCTTTTTTAGCCAGTACATAAAAAGCCCAAGAGGGGCGCAATTCTAGATTCAGATTTTGGTAAATGAAGCTGGGCAAGTGGATGACCATTTTGTAGATAGTTTTAGCATAATTGTGGAAAAGGACAAAAATAAAACAGGAGCAAAGATTCTAAATTGGGGGAAGGCAAATTTCACAAAACTGAGAGGTGACCTGGTGAAGGTGGACTGGCTACAGCTACTTGGAAGGAAAATCAGTGGCAAACCAGTGGGAGGCATTCAAAAGCAAAATACTACACCGCAAAGCGTAGACATATCCCCACAAAGATAAAAGGGCGGTACTGCCAAATCTAATGCTCCCTGGTTATCTAGAAGGTTACAGGGCAAGTTAAAGCAAAAAAAAAGCTTATGTTCTCAAATATCTTAATACTTTAAAAAGCCTAGAGGAATATAGGAAGTGCAGAGGTGAAGTAACAAAGAAAATTAGAAAAGCAAAGAGGACATGATAAATTGGCAGGTAAAAATCAAGGAAAACTCGACAATGTTTTCAGTACATTAAGAGTAAGAGGATAGGTAAGGAAAGGGTAGGGCCGATCAGAGATGTACAGGGGAACTTATGCATGGATGCGGGCAGGGTTCTTGAGTTTTTTGTCTCTGTCTTCACAAAGAAGAGGATGATGCAGACATTGTAGTTAAAAGAGGGGGGTGAAATATTAGATAAGATAAGCATAATGAGAGAGGATGTGCTTTAGGGTCTGACATCCCTGAAAGTGGATAAATCGCCAGGACCGAATGTTTTGCATCCCAGGTTATTAAAGGAAGCAGGGAGGAAATAGCAGATGTGCTGAGGATCATCTTCAAATCCTCAGATACAGGCGAGGTACCAGATGATTGGAGGTCTGCGAACATTGTACCATTGTTTAAAAAGGGTGTGAGGGATAAGCCAGGTAATTAAAGGCCAGTCAGTCTGACCGCAATGGTGGGTAAATTGTTGGAATCTGTTCTGAGGGACAGGATAAACTGCTACTTAGAAAGGCATGGATTAATCAGGGATAGGCAGCATGGATTTGTTAAGGGGAAGGTCATGTCTTACTAACTTGATTGAGTTTTTTGAGGAAGTAACAAGGAGGACTGATGAGGGTAGTGCAGTCAATGTGGTTTACTTGGATTTTAGTAAGACATTTGACAAGGTCCCGCATGGCAGACTGGTCAGTAAAATGAAAGCCCATGGGATACAGGGGAAGGTGGCAGGTTGGATCCATAATTGGCTCAGTGACCGGAAACAAAGGGTAGTAGTTGACGGATGTTTTTGTGAATGGAAAGCGGTTCCTAGTGGTGTTCCGCAGGGCTCAGTGTTGGGTCCCTTGCTGTTTGTGGTATATATTAATGATTTGGACTTAAATGTGGGAGGCATGATTGGAAATTTGCTGATGACACAAAAATTGGCTGTGTCGTTCATGGTGAGGAGGAGAATCGTGGACTCCAGAATTATATCAATGGTTTGGTCGAGTGGGCGGAAAAGCAGCAAATGGAATTCAATTCTGAGAAATGTGAGGTGATGCTTTTGGGGAGGGCAAATAAAGTGAGGGAATATACATTAAACAGAAGAATATTGAGGGGTGTAGAAATGAAAGACCTCAGAGTGCATGTCCACAGGTCCCTGAAGGTGACAGGACAGGTAGGAATGAAGGCAGCATATGGATTGCTTTCCAATCTTGGCTGAGGTATCGAGTACAAAAGCAAGGTTGCGATGCTAGAGATGCATAGAGCGCTGGTTAGGCCACAGCTGGAGTTTGCATGCAGTTCTGGTCACCACATTACAGAAAGGACATAACTGCTCTGGAGAGAGTGCAGAGGAGATTTCCAAGAATGTTGAGGGTTGCAGCTATGAGGAAAGATTGGATAGGTTGGGGCTGTTTCCCTGGAATTGAGGAGGCTGAGGGGTGACTTGATTGAGGCATACAAAATTATGAGGGGACTACATAGAGTAGACAGAAAGGAACAGGTTCCTCTGCCGGGGAGGTCGGTTACCAGGGACACAGATTTAAGATGATTGGTAGAAGGATTAGAGGGGACATGAGGAGAAACTTTTTCACCCAGAGGGTGGTGGGTGTCTGGAATTCACTGCCCAGATCGGTGGTGGAGGCAGAGACCCTCAATTCTTTAAAAAAAGATACCTGGACATGCACCTAAGATGCTGCAACCTGTGGGGCTATGGACCAAGTGCTGGAAGGTGGGATTAGTTTGGATGGATAGCTTATTCAGCCGGCTCAGACACAATGGGCTGAATGGCCTCCTTCTGTGCTGTATTTTGTTCTTTGTATATGTTCTATGTGTCCCTTAAGCCTCATGCACATACATATGAAAAGAAACGGTTAACCGGTTTCAAAAGGGTGTTTTGCATTACAACTGTTTCTTAGGATTAGAAGGAATAAAAATACTTGAGGTTCACATTCTGGTAGGATGTTTTCAGTACGATGAGGTGTTCCAGAACTGAATAATCAGATGCCACTCAAAGTCTCTCCAGGCGAAGTTGATGAAAACTCTAATAGGTAGCTGTTCATGGCAATTTAACTGCAGCAGGCATCACGTATGTCTTCCATCAGAGGTATAGCAACAGATCTGCTTGGGTTTTGAAGCAGCAGTCAAGCAGTAGAAAAATTCTTCAGCTTTCAGGATTTCTTAGTACACAGGAGGCATCAGGAATCTCACTGGATGCAGAAGTTCTTCAGAGAACGGAGGCAACAGTATCTGCCACCTTTCAAATGCAGGTTTCCTTTTCAAGAGATGCAAGTCTCCTTTACAGTGAGAGGTAACACTTTTCTGGGTCTTTTGTCTCTTGCTCCAGGCAGGTCAAGCAAAGATTTTCAAATGCCTGCCCTTTGTCCAATTCACAGGCTTTTAAATGGTCCAAAGTGAAAAAAGAACCTTCCTGAACATGGTCACATATCCGGACAGTGTTGCCTCTGGTTCAAAAGATGCTCTGAAGAAACGTCAAACCCCTGATATCCTTAAAACTGCTGAACTTCCTATCATTTTACAAGTTTAACTTCCTTTCAAAACACCCATGAAGTTTAACCCTCGTTCTGAACGTCCTTTCAAAACACAGCAGGAATTCCAATTATTTTTGCAGGTTTCTTTCACTGAGCAAAATCATCTAATTTTTTTTTGAAACACACACAAGTCCAAGATTTTAGTACAAAAATAAAACCTCGTGACAATGGTAACCCCCAGGATGTTGAGTGGCAGATTTAGCGATGGTTATGCTGTTGTCAAAGGGAGATGGTTAGATTCTCTTATTCAGAAGGTCATTTCCTGGCCCTTGTGTGGCACAAATGGTACTTGACATATCAGCCCAAGTCTTAATGTTGTTCAGGTCTTGCTGCACATGGATACAGATTGCTTCGGTAGCTGAGGAGTTGTGAATGTACAATGCTCATTACCAAGCAGCAGCAAACAACCCCACTTCTGACCTTATGATGGAGGAAAGGCCATTGATGAAGCAACTGATGATGGGTGGACCTAGGACACTGCCCCGAGGAACTCCTGCAGCAGAGATGATTGGCCTGCAACAACCATAACCATCTTTGTACTAGGTATGGCTCCAACCAGTGGAGAGTTTTCCCACTTGATTCCCATTGACCAGTTTAGCTAGGGCTCCTTGATGGTAGCATATGCACCATCTACAAGACGCACCAAGGCTCTTTCGACAATACCTTCCAAAGCCACGGGTTCTACTACCTAGAAGGACAAGGGAAGCAGATGCATGGCAACGCCACCACATACAAGTTCTCCTCTCAGCCACACACCTGACTTGGAACTGTAAATTGCTGGGTCAAAATCCCAGAACTCCTTTCCTAGCAGCACTGTGGATACACCCGCACCAGATGGACTGTAGCAGTTCAAGAAGGCAGCTCACCAAAACCTTCAAGGGAAATTAGGAATGGGCAATACATACTGACATAGCCAGCAATGCCTACATCTCACAAACAATTTTTAAAAATTGGTCAAATGCTGCCTTGATATACAGGGAAATCACTTTCACCTCAAGTTCAGCTCTGTTGCTCATGTTTGGACCAAGGCTATAATGAGGTCAGGAGCCGAGTGGCCCTGGCGGAACCCAAACTGAGCACCAGTGAGCAGGTTATTGCTGTTTAAAATGGCACTATCGATGACACCTTCCTTCACATTGCTGATGATTGACAGTAGATTGATGGATTGGATTTGTCCTGTTTTTTGTGGATAGGACATAATTTGGCAAATTTTACATATTGTCAGGTAGATGCTAGTGCTGCAGCTGTACTGGAACAGACTGGCTAGAAGCACAGCTAGTTCGGCAGCACAAGTCTTCGGTACTACAGCCGGAATGTTGTCAGGACCCATAGCCTTTGCAGTATCCAGTGCCATTTCTTGATATCGCCTGGAATGAATCGGACTGGCTTAAAACTGGCATTCACGGTGCTGAGGACCTCAGGAGGCAGAGATGGATCATCCACTCGGCACTTCTGGCGTAGGATGCTTGCGACTGCTTCAGCCTTTTCTTTTGCACTGGGTTCCCCTAACAGTGAGGATGGGGATATTTGTGGAGCCTCCTTCTATTGTTAGTTGTTTAATTGTCCACCATTCGAGTGAATGTGGGAGGACTGCAGAGCTTTGAACTGATCCGTCGGTTATGGGGTTGCTTAGCTGTGTCTATCGCATGCTACTTCCGCTGTTTGGCATGCAAGTAGTTCTGTCTTGTAGCTTCACTAAGTTGGCACCTCATTTTAGGCATGCCTGGTGCTGCTCCTGGCATGCTCTCTGCAATCATTTTGGGGGCAATATTCCAGATTTCTCCTGTAGTGCTTTCTGATATCCCTAAACAGCCTAGCTCTACCTTACACTGGTGTTTCAATCTCCCCCCAAAAGAGAAAATAGTTTCACCATTAACTCAATCAAATCCTTTTAAGCATTTTAAATACTCCAATTAGATAACTTCTTAATCTTCTACACGCAAAATGCAAGCCTGGTCTATCCAACCAGTCTTCATAATTTAATCCTTTCAGCCCCAGTATCATTCTGCAAAGCCAAAATATCCCATCTGAGCTGCAGTGCCCAGATTATGTCCAAACATTGCTTTATAGAACAGTAGCATAACTTCCCCCATTTTACATTACAGCCCCTTTGAGATAAACAGCATTCCATTGGACCTCTAATGCATTTTTGAACCTATCCACTTGTTTTTAGTGACTGTACGTTGAACCCTAAAACTATGTCCTCCACAGTTCCTAACTTCTCACCATTTTTCTTGGATGCAAAGTGATGACATCAAACTTCTCCACACTGAACTCCATCTGCAACTTTTACCCCAACTGCCCCAATTAGATGGTTAAATTATGACAGTTGCATAAACTTGGCTTGTATGAGAGCAAGACGTTAGGTGGTGATTGAAATGAGGTCTTTAAAGTGAATTCAACAACATGGATAGAGAAAGTGTGCCCTCTGGTGGGGAATCCAGAGAAGTAGAGCATAATTTTAGAGTTAGGATATTTAGGAGTGACATCGAGCAGCAATTTCGCCACACAAAGCAATGTGGAAATTAGGAATTCATTCCCATAAAAGATTGTGGATGACATAGGCAAATTGATTTTAAGTACAGATCAGGTGTTCGCTGAATGGCAGAACTGGCTCGAGGATTTGAATGGTATACATTCTGTTTTCAAGCATATGCAAGATAAATGAATTGAAAAATGTACACACCTACGAAGGTTGAGGATAATGAGCCAATTCATTCAGGCAGAACATTTGTTAGTTATATCACCCTACTAGCCAATCAAATAAGCAATGTTCATATTCTCTGTACGCTACACAGTTCCGATTACGTACAGTTACAAGGATTCGACGATCGCCCAAGTTTTCGTTGAAGATCAGTAATTTAAAAAATAACTTGGCCTTTAAACTAAACAAGTTAAAAAAGGACCGCATCGATTTAAAATAGGGTTAGTAACCAAAAAGAAAGCGAAATACACAACCATAACGGATGGGAATAGATTTCATTCAAATGCGTCAATTTTAAAAATGAAAGTTTGTACATCGCAGTTTAACCACACAATCGTTCAATACAATTATGGAACATGTTCAAACTGCGAGTGAATGATGTTCATTCATGTCATTTCGAGATGACTGCCGGGTGGCTGATTGAATGAACAGGTCTCGGTCAGGCTCATATTCAACTTGACTGATGTGAAACTCTGTTTTTTGGTTTCAGTGTGCACGAGCAACTAAATTTATAAAACGAACTTTACCTCCACGGAAATAAAATGGACCAAAAAGAGCAGTTAACAAGAACACAACTAGCTGAATCAGTTATACACCCTGGCTCACTTCCTACAGTGAAACAGCGAGTGGAACGGCCGCTTCCCTCTCCTCAATGACAAACGGTCTGCCTCGCTCTTCCAGACACAAAGGTCCCCCCACCCTCCCGAGCAACGTCCCAATGCAGATGCAGGCTGAGGCCACCCGTATTACATGCACTGACTCAACCAACAAGGTGCGGGAGGAGGTCCAGCCTCAGCATCTGCAAATATGCAGCGAGAAGCCGCCACCCTCCCGCTGGCTCAGATCTTTGCCGGTGAACCGCCGACCCCCCCACAAGTCCGCAGGTTAACAGTCATCACCCGCCTCAATCACCGCCATCATCATCGCGGGGGCCACCGAAAGCCGAATTATACCGCAGATTCCCCGGTCTCTCCACGCCAAGGCCGGCGATACTCACGGTGTACACCTGTCGCTGTACTCATTGGCGATGGTCTCGATGCCACCGCTTCTCGCCACCGCGATGTAGCAGTTCTGGAAACCCACGTCAAAACCAACCACCGACATTACAGCTACTGGCTTACAATTTAAACGGTACAGAAAGACAGGCAAACCAAAGCGAGTCGTTCAGCCGGCACCGGGTTACTTTGACACCAACAACAATTGTAGCCGCTCTGCCCATTAACCGGCCCGTAGAATGCTCCAGAACACCGCAGTTCTGACGCATGACGTTGCCTTAAGTCCCCGCCCACCGGCGGCGCTGATTGGTGAGCGGGTCTGCGCTGCGGGGGCTGGCGTGGGTTTGGAATATGTCAATCAACTGTGACGTCATAAAGAGCGAGGCAGTTAATGCACAGGCATGTCTTGAATCAGTCAGCTCCACACCGCACCTTGAGTTCTTTTTAATATCTGTGCTAACAGACTTTGAAAAATGAAGGTAATCCACAATCATAATTCAGGAAGACATTGATAAACTTACCATTGGTCCTCAATATAGACAAGTGTGATAGGAAGAATAAGAAGGCCATATACTCAATGGAAAATGTGTCTAAATGGAGTACAGTAACGGGGGGGGGGGGTAACATACGCAAATCACTGAAAGTACAACGCAGGTTAATAAGGTCATTGAAATGCAAACAAAGCACTGGGTTCTTTTCTAGAGGAGTATAATTAAAAACAGAGAAGCTATTAAACTTGAACAGAACCCTGGTTACACTACACTTGGACTACTGTGAACAGTTCTGGTCTCCATATTTTAACAATGATACAGAGGCACCAGTGAAGGTACAATTTTGTTACTAGCATGGTATCAGAACTGAGAGGTTATACCCATCAGGAAAGTTTGAACAGGCTTTTCACTAGAAAAGAGAAGACGGAGAGGTAACCTGTTGAGGTCTCTAAGATTATGACAGAGTTTGATAGGATAGACATAGAGATGTTTCCAATTACAGGCAAGACTAAAATTAGGGGCCATAAATGTAAGATTGACACTCAAGGCACTCACATTGTTACTGTACATGGCGCAGGTCTGGCCCATACCCCACTCCTGCGCAGTGGCAGTCACCCGAGCCATCTTCCGCTTTATCTGGAGATCCAAAATGGACCATGTCCGGAGGGACACGATGTTCAAACCTCTAGGTACAGGGGAAAAAATGTACCCAACGTTGCCCTCAACCTGATGGCCACCTTTGCGGCTGCATCAAGCTGTGCATACAGCCCCAGTATGCAAACACCAAGTGTCAGTACGTGCTGAGGTTCTATCTTTCCCTGGTGTTGCGAAAGATGGGTCTGGCCACATTACTGCTCCATCCAGTTGGACCGTGCCGTACCATCTATCCTTCGTGGAAAAGTTTGTGCAGAAAAACACCTTTGACCACCAATCCATCAGGCAGTGGTCTGCACGGAATGTCCTCAAGACCCTACGGGAAAAGGAAATGGTGGATCCTGTCGGGTGGTTCCCTGAGCAGACTGCCAAAGTCATTTGGCAGAATGCGCCATCACCAGAAAATTCAAACAAGCACTAAAACGTAGCTTGGCTGGTGGTGAGAAGAGCCCTCCCCATCAGATCCTTCCCGCATGCCCGAAATCTCACCGCCTCCGTAAGCTGCCCTTGAGGTGGCTGTGATGGGGAAGAGACTGTTGCCCACCTCCTTCTGGAATGTGCCTTTGCAAAGCAGGTGTGGAAAGTGATGCAGTGGTTTTTGTTGAGGTTTATCCCAAGCAACTGCAACACGGGAGTCTGTTCTCTACGGCCTGTTCCCAGGGACGTATATCAAGATAAACATCAACTGCTGCTGGAATACCATCAACTCGGTGAAAGACGCTCTTTGGTCTGCCCGAAACTTGTTGGTCTTCCAATGCAAAGAGTTGTCCACGACCGAATAATGCAGACTGGCACGTTCCAAGATGCAGGACGACATGCTGAGGGACACACTAAAGCTTGGGGCAGATGCCGCAAATGTTTAATGGGGAAAGGTCACTGTGTAAGATCCTCCCGCCATAGTGAACCGAGGGGCTGGAAACTGTGTAAAACAAGTCGGTCTGTATGCACCAAAATATGGTTTTGCTGCGGAATGGAAATGTACATTGCAGGTAAAATGGAGTGGAAGGGTTGTGAGGCAATTCACGTTCTGTATTGAAGGAAACTGATTTCTTTTGCACTTTCTGGAATGTCAACTTGGAACAGTTTTGAACTGTTTTGTAATGTATATTTTTATAGACTTTTATGAATAAAGTATATTTTTGGAAAAAAAAACTCATAAATCCAATAAGGAATTCAAAGGGCTGAATCTTCTGTGCCTGCCGCCGATGTCAGCAGTGGGCAAAGAGAACGGTGGCTCGCAGGCTGCATGTCATGGAGCTGCCACAATCTTCCGTGTGGCGGCTCATTTAAATAGTCGGGGTAGACTGCACCCCGCCCCACCCCCCCATCACATGGAGAGGGCTGGCTCTCCGTGCCCGGCAATGGCGTCAGCTGCCTGTGTGCAGGCGCTGACGCCATTTTTAAAGGGCTTTGAGCCCTGCCGGTAAATTTAAATATTTAAATCACAAGTAAAATAAAATAAATAAAGACATTTTTTCTGCCCGTCTCCCACCCACCATAGCAATTTAATTAATTATTTGCCCTCTCCCCACAAAAATACTTACCTTTTCCATCTGACCTTCCTCCCCCAAACTGCATAAACTTTAAACGATAACCCTTCCACCATTCCCTACACCAACGATGTTACTTTGTCCCCGCTCCCCACTGCACCGCACTGATAAACTTACCTGCTCCCCGCTCCGCACCACTGTGGTGCCTCGTTTCCCCAGACGGGGATCCCGGGAGTGCTGGGCCGAAGATCGCAGTGGGACATGAGGTACCATTAATTCATTAATTTTAATTAATTTGAATATTCAAATGAGTGTCCCGTTGCCAAGCAGTGTGGGGCTGCCACAAGGCCTTGCCGCTGCCGGTAATATCGGGTCGGGCCCTCCCAGCATCAGGGTGCGTGGAGACCCTCTCACGGAGGCATCTTCAGGCTCCCCCCGCCATGGACACCGATGCCTGGGAGAAAACAAAATCCAGCACAGAGAGTGGGTAGAATGTGAAACCCGCTGCCATAAGGAGTGGTTGAAATGAATAATATAGATGCATTTAAGGGGAAGATAGATAAGCACATGAGGGAGAAAAAAATAGGATATGTTGATGGGGTTAAATGAAGAAGGGTGGGAGAAGGCTCATGTGGAGCATAAATATTGACCTGGACCTGTTGGGCTGAATGGCCTGTTTCTGTGCTGTAATGTTTTGTAACTTTACATTTAAATGATACAGTACAGAATAAAGCTATTTGGCCCATCATGTCAGTGCTGGTTCTTTTGTAGAGCTATCTAATTAACCTGTCTCTTTCCCCAGAGCCCTGTAATTTTTTTCCTTCAAGTATTTATCCAATTCTTTTTTGTATGTTACCGTTGAATCTGTTTCCACCTGCCTTTCAGGTAGTGCATTTCAGATCAAAACAATTCACTGTGTAAAAAAATGTTTTCTCATGTTGCCTCTAGTTCTTTTGCCAATCACCTTAAATCTGTGTCCTCTACCATTGGAAATAGTTTCTCCTAATTTACTCCATCAAAACTATTCATAATTTTGAACACTTATATCAAATCATCTCTTAACCTTCTCCCCCAGCTTCTCCAGCCTCTCCACATAACTGAAGTCCCTCATTCCTGGTACCATTCAATAAATGTCTTCTGCACCTTGACATTCTTCCTAAAGTGTGGTGCCCAGAATGGAACACAATACATCAGCTGATGTCTAAACAGTGTTTTATAAAGGTGTAGCATAAATTCCTTTCTTTTGTACTCTATTCCGCTTTTCATAAAGCCAAGGATCCCATGTGTTTTTTTTAACAACCTTCAAGGATTTGTATACATACACCCCCAGGTCTGTCAGTTCTTGCACCCCCTTTAAAATTTTGCCATTTCATTCATTTGCCTCTCCTCTTTCTTCCTATCAAAATGTATCACATCACACTTCTTTGCGTTAAATATTATCTGCTATGTGTCTGCCCATTTCATCGCTGTGTCTATGTCTTTCTGAAGTCTGTTACTATCCTCCTCATAGTTTACTACGGACCGAATTTTATTAGAGTGTTACACTTGGGCGGCACAGTGGCGCAGTGGTTAGCATCGCGGCCTCACAGCTCCAGTGACCCGGGTTCGATTCTGGGTACTGCCTGTGTGGAGTTTGCAAGTTCTCCCTGTGTCTGCGTGGGTTTCCTCCGGGTGCTCCGGTTTCCTCCCACATGCCAAAGACTTGCTGGTTGATAGGTTAATTGGCCATTATAAATTGCCACTAGTATAGGTAGGTGGTAGGGGAATATAGGGACAGGTGGGGATGTGGTAGGAATATGGAATTAGTGTAGGATTAGTATAAATGGGTGGTTGATGGTCGGTACAGACTCGGTGGGCCGAAGGGCCTGTTTCAGTGCTGTATCTCTAAACTAAACTAAACTTTGCGGCAGCACGCTTTGAACTCAGCAGCATGCCCACATTCAGTGCCCGTTGCAGAACTTCCGTGATATTATGCACGGGGGCTTATTAGTATCACTGCGACGAGCCGCCTCCGCCTCCGCCCCCCCCCCCCATATTACATGGGGAGAGGTGGGAAATCTGGCACAGTGAGTGACCTTTTGTGAGTTGTGTAGCAGGTTCTGGGGCCTTATTTAAAGCACCCCAGTACCTGCTTCCTGACAGCTGTCAGGAAATACTGAACTCACTGTTGAAGAGTGGGGCTGCTGTCAATCTGGCAGCAAAGCAGAAAGTGCTGGAGAAACTCTGCAGGTCAGGCAGCATCTGTGGAGAGAGAAAGCAGTTAACTTTCAGATCTGTAACCAAGTTCACAGATTTTCTGCTTTACTGCCATATACTTACCCTGCTGTGTCCCAGTGTCCTGCGAAGTTGCGATCCTCTTCTTCCACTCAAGTATAACATTCCTTCTTGTAGGAGTGCCGCACCTTAATTTTGCACATGCCAGGACGTGAGACTCAAATGTACCATAAAAGGCAAATACACAACAGAAATAAAACCATAATGGAAGAATGTCTACACACTATGGGCTTCTAATTATCTGACTTGAAAAGCCGCACACTAATATGCATTTGGAATCTGTATGCATTTCTCTGCTAACTGTCATGTGAAAAGACATGTAATTACAATTAAATGATCTTTGTAAAGAACCAAGAGAATATGTTCATATTCTAGCTGCATTGTTGACTAGAAATATTACGTCAATAATTATGATCAGCCGCTGCAGAAGTAAAGTGTACGTGAACATACGTTGATGTGTAATCGATGACAAACCATGACTATAGCACAGATTTCCTCACTAGTTCTGCATTGGTTTTCTAACATGTGTAAAAGAAACCTTGCAGACAGAAGTTAGAACAGTTACACGGTGGAATCACCATTTCGCATTTAAAGGATCACACCAAAAACCGAGGATGGCAGAGGGGTGCTGTAGGGTGGCCCCACAGTTCAGAAAAGCCTCCCTAGTCACTCTCCTCCAGGCTGTGCGGGCAAGGCGGGGGAGGTCCTTTTCCCCAGCCATGGTAAGAAGAGGCCCTCCCGCCTGACCAAGGCAGCCTGGCTGGAGATAGCAGAGAAAGTGAGTAGCCGTGCGACCATCCGGCCTCAAAGGGTCCAATGCCGGTAGAGGATGAACGATCATTCCCCCAGCCAGCTGGGGCCCTCTAGGCCTCGGTGCGCACAGGGTACGACCGCCAAAGTCATCCATAGCCAAAGGGCAATCATATCAGCAGCCTTCCTACAGTCAGGCTGCTGGCGCAGAAGTGGCACCGCGTAGGAGCATCTGCAAGCATTTCCAAAAAGCACTGACACAAATGGGTCTGCATGGGTGACACAACAATGTAGAAAGGCCGAAATCAAAATCTTCTTCACGAACACGTGCGTTGCTTTTACTGTGTGCATGAAGTGTGCCAGCATGTACCGATGGTGACTCCTCTCATTACATCATTGGCCTTTCAGAACTGCCAATGTATGGAACAACATCATTGCCATGCCAGTATTACTCATGTGTTCTCCATGGATGCAGTAACATGGACAATGGCTCAGTCTGCTGCTGCCAATAATGGTGGACGCAAAGATGTTGCAGATGCGGACTGCTACACAACAGGTGAACTAGGGTGCTGTGTGGCTTGCAGAGCCCACGGTGGTTCCTATGGTGTGGAGAACCTTTGATCAATGAGGCGCTGCCTTGCTTCCCTAGCTCGCTGCTTGCACTGCATGCGGTACCTGGATGGTCTCTGTCCTCCCATGTGCCTTTCTTGCTGTAAGTCCGCAGCGTCCTCATTGTCCGAGGATGAGTCCTGTTCATGTCTTTCCTCATCCTGCAAGGCCTCCCCCCTATTGTGTGTGTAGTTGTGCAGAGCACAGCAGACAGCAATGATGCGAGCTACTCTTTCCGGCTCGTACTGCATGGCACTAGCCAATTTACCCAGGCAGCGGAATCGCATTTTCAGCATGCCGATCGCCTGCTCAATGGTGGCTCTTCTAGCTCTGTGGCTGGCGTTGTATCTCTCTTCTGCAGCAATGGTGGGGTGTCTCACTGGTGTCAGAAGCCATGTATGCAAGGGCTATCCCTTGTCTCCAAGAAGCCACCCCACCATCTGAGCCATTTCATTGAACAGCAACAGCAGCTGGGACTGGTGCAGGATGTAGGCATCATAGCAGCTGCCTGGAAAGTGGGTACAGATTTGTATTAATCGTTTCCGCTGATCACATACAAGCTGCACGTTGATTGAGTGGAAGGCCTTACAGTTTACGTATTCAGCTAGTCGCCCCGCCGGAGCCTTAATGGCAACATGGGTGCAATCTATGATCCCTTGCACCTGGGGCAATTCCGTGATGGAGCCGAAACCGATGGCCTTCTGGTCCTGTCTTTCAGGGTCCGTCGTGAAGCAGATATAGTTACCAGCCCTCCGGAATAGGGTATCGGTGACCTCCCTGATGCAGCGGTGCACTGTTGACTATGTGACCCCACAAAGGTCTACAGTGGGCCCCTGAAATGATGCAGAGGCGTAAAATTTGAAAGCCGCTGTCACTTTGAGGGCCACAGGCATAAGATGTCCCCTGAAGCCCCTAGGCCTCAGACCATCATTCAGCAGGGCACAGAGATGTGTCACCGCCTCTCTCGACATCTGCAGTTGCCTCTGACACTGGTGCTCTGACATCTGCAGGTATGTCATGCGGGACCTGTAGATGCGCGGCGATCTGTAGTGTCGAGCTCTCTTTGGGTGCTGCTGCTCATGGCTGGGGGCCTCTATGTGGGCTGCAACTGCCTGTTGGTTTTGCCTGCAGCGCATATGGATCCTCACAAGAAGCGGATCAATTAATATAGGGTGAACCATCCCCATCTCTAAGTTGCAATTAAACTCGGTTCCTTCACTTCTTCGAAGGTTCCTGACAGGGCAGAGATTGATGTTGACTGGTACATCAGGTACTTTCATGCAGCAGCTACATGGCATGGCATGGCATTGCCCATCTTAGCTCCCACTAAGAGTGGCACACATAAAGATTGTACAAGCTGTATCGATTGCCCAACCAGACATAGAAGCTTCAGAAGCCTACCATTTCTGGCACTGTCCCCACATACTCCTTCACTGACAGAGGCAATCAATGGCACAGAGCTGACAACCTTTATGAAGGGCAGAATCGCAGTGGCTCCCTACATGTCTGCAGATGTGGCCCCTGTAATCCCATCCCCCCTCCCTCCTTCCTTCAAGTATGCAGCGTTCAGACCCCTGGATATCTGGACTTACCTTCACTGTCCAGTACTCCTGCATCTGACGTCCCGTTGGCTTTTATGTTCGTGAACGGGATGGCACGTGACGGCTGCCCAATCAATGTAAAATGTGGAAGTGTGGAGCGAGAAGTGGCGGGGTGCATAATCAGGAGAGGTAAGTAGTGTTTTACATATGGTAATTGGGGTGTCGCCACTAAGCGGCGGCAGGGGGGGGGGCGCACCAAGGTCCACCCCCCACCCCCCCATCCCGGCAACGGGCCCTTCCTGATGTCAGGGGTCGAGGCGAGCTTCCCCCGGCAGACTTTTACAGGCCCTCCCTCTGCGACCCATGGCATCGAGGGGCTGGTAAAATTCAGCCCTACATTTCCAGGTTTCATGGAGAGATACAGTACTGAAACAGGCCCTTTGGCCCACCAAATCTGTGCAGACCAACAGCCACCCATTTATGCTAATCCTACATTAATCCCATATTCCCTACCACATCACCACCATTCTCCTATCACCTACCTACACTAGGGGCAATTTACAATGGCCAATTTACCTATCAACCTGCAAGTCTTTGGAAACCCACGTGGTCACAGGGAGAACTTGGAAACTCTGCACAGGCAGTACCCAGAACTGAACCCGGGTCACTGGAGCTGTGAGGCTGCGGTGCTAACCACTGCACCACTGTGCCACCCCAAGTTTTCATACCATTTGAAAACTTTTAAACTATGCCCTGCATACCCAAGTCCAGGTCATTAATATATGTCAAAAAGAGCAGTGGTCCCAAGACAAACCCTTGGGGAACATCACTGTATACTTCTCTCCAGTTTGAAAAACAACCATTCACCACTACTCTCTGCTTTTTGTCCCTTAACCAATTTTGTATCCATGCTGCCACATTCCCTTTAATACTATGGGCTTTAATTTTTCTAACAAGTTTATTACATGGCACTTTGCCAAATGCCCTTTGAAAGTCCATATACACAACATCAACCACACTACCCTCATCAAACCTCTCCATTACATCATCAAAGGAGTTGATCAAGTTAGCCAAACATGATTTGCCTTTCATAAATCCATGCTGGCTTTCATTTATTAGCACATAATTTTCCAAATGCTAATTAATTTTGTTCCGGATTATTGTCTGTAAAAGTTTCCCCACCACTGACGTTAGGTTGATTGGCTTGGACTCGCATGGTTTATCCCTTTCCCCTTTTTTTAAACAGGATGTGACATTTGCAATCTTCTAGTCCTCTCGCACCAGCCCCTTATCCAAGGAGGATTGGAAGATTGTGGCCAGAGCCTCCACAATTTTAGAAATGGGCACTAAATGCTGGCCTTGCCAGCAATGCCCACATCCTCTGAACAAAAAAAATTCCACCCTTAATTCCCTCAATAACCTAGGATGTATCACATTCAGGCTGGGTGACTTTTCAACTTTGAGGACTGCCAACCTTTTAAGTACATTCTCTTTATTTTTATCCTGAGTCAAATGTAGAGTTTGTATTTAACTTTTATGAACTGTGTTACTTAGCAAAATATAGAAGGCACAAAACTGAAACAGGCCATTCAATGACCAGTCCTTGTCAGGGTTTGCCCTATGCGTGAACAAACAGTTCAAATCATATTTTTATGCTCTGTTTCTATATCTCTTCACACCCTTTTCCTTCATCCACCTATCCAATTTAATCTTGAATATTCACATGGTTTCTGCTTCAACCATAATGGAAGCGACTTGCAGAGCCTCACAACTCTCAGTTTGAAGCAGTTTTTTCTATCCTCTATTATAAATCTCTTAATTTAATCTTGTGAAAAAAGCTCCCTTGTTCTTGACCTCTCCACTCCTGGAAACAGTCTGCTTCTATTGTCCACCTTGTCTTATCTTATTTTATTTTTATAACTGTCTCCTTGTAATCTGTGTTGTTCTAACAAAAAAAAACTTTTCAAAGTATTACCTTCATTTAATTTGTGATACACCTACTTTGTAATACTTCCATTTAAGGGGAAGCTGGATAAGCACATGAGGGAGAAAGGAATAGAGGGATCTATTAATCAGCTAGATGAAGAAAGGAGGAGGCTCTTGCGAAGCATAAGCACCAACATGGATCAGTTGGGACAAATATCCTGTTTCTGTGCTGTAATATTTATTAATTACTTTGTAAGTCCATCTTTGTATTTCTAGTTCCTCATTCCAGGCAATATCCCAGTGAATCTGCATTGTACCTTTTCTAAAGCCTTAGTATCCTTTATGTAGTGTTACGACCGAGGTTGGAGGAATTCACAATCTTTTTCTAGTTCCACTATTCCATGGGTCACAACATATATTTAAATGTTTTACCCAATTACTGATATGGCCAATAATATACTTTATCTATTAGATTCGGAATAAAAATCCTCCAACCAAGGTTTCTTTAATAAACAACAAAATATTACTTTATTATAAAACTGGGTGGTTTTATTTTAATAAAAAAAAGTCAACGGATGAAACTCTCCGCCGAACACAGGCGGTGGAGGGGTGGCACCATCCGGTAAACGGGACCTGGAACAAGCAGAGATCATCAGCCGCGAGCCTTATTCAGTAAAGATGCAAAGCTTATTAACACACAGTTTAAAATATGGAAGTATAAATATCTACCCTTCTAAAATAGCATAACACGCACATTGGTTAAAGAAAAAAATAAAGAAAAATGAAAAACTGGCTCTGCACAGATCGACTTTTTAAAAAAATACTTTGGCCAAGATATCGTCAATTCTTGAAGAAAATGGATAAGAAATGAAATGTTCCAGATGGCCTTTGGTCTGGAGTCCGAGTACATGCAGACAGCTGTCACTGGGATCTTTCTGGAGCAGTTTTGTTCTTGAGGCGTCGAGGAGTAGTTTTGCAGGCTTTTCGGGAGAACTACTGCATCAGTGGTTTCAGCTATCACACTGGATTCTCAGAGGATTTTTCAAAACAGGTGGAAAAGGATGAGTTGGGTGGCTTCTTTCTTAGCAGGCTATACCGCAATTGACCATTCAAATAGTCCAAGCCCCAAAACAGAAGGCCAAAACCCCTTACAACCATAGACGTACGCATGTGACATCTCTGTAAACAACTCAAATAGCCAGCAAGGCTCCTTATGTTTGTTTAACTTCATTGTCTCTTCCAGTAAGTGGTTTAAAAAAAAATCCAAAGTGTCTTTCCAGCAACCTTTAAAAAAAAACAAATCTAGCATCTCCTCAGTCTTTCAAAGGAACCAATTTTCACAATCTTTAAACACGAGTCCTCAAAAAATATTAATAATGGAAGCACCTTCATGACAGTAGTGTGGAGCCAAATACTGTACACAGCAATCTAACTGAGGTCTCATTAAGGTTTTATATAGGCTCGTCATTACCTGGACTTCTATATTTCTCCTGAGATAAAACCTAGAATTCTATTAGCTGTTTATTAACAGCCTTATCAGCCTGAGGTGCTGCCTCTAATGTTTTGAGAACCTCCAAGTCCCTCTGCTCCCCCACTGTACTGAGCCTTCCATTCAGAGTATAATCACTGCTGTTATTTCCTGTACCAAAATACATCATCATACACTTACTGAAATTGAATTCAGTCTAATGTTCCCTCTAAGCTGCATAGCCACATTCCCACACAGGTCGCACACAAGTTGGCCTCTTTAAGTTACTGCAGGTGTACAGCCGCGCAAAATAGTTTAAAAGGCCCAAGTATTTAAATGAATCGGTCATGGACTACAAAAAAATTAAAGGGTACATTGATTCCATCTGCCACTTTTTAGCCCATCTTCTCATTTTCCCTTTCTCAATATCCCTTTGGTCTTCTAAGGAATTAACTCTACATTCTATTTTGGTATCATCTGCAAATGTCAACACCACTCCTCTAAAGTTTATATACAGATCTTTGATATACACAGTGAACAGAAGTGGCCCCAGAAATGAACTCTGAGGGACACCACTATCCATTTCCAACCACTCTGGAAAACTGCCCTGATCTCCTACTCTCTATTCTCTCCCTTCTGAACAATATTTAATCCAGGTATCTCTCTAATAATTTCATGCCCCTTAATCTTGTCAAGTAATCTCCCCTGTGGTACCTTGTCAAATGTATTTCTAAATACTACATTCAATACATTTTCCCCATTTACTATGTGTTACTTCCTTAATGAATTCCCTGAGGTTTGTCAGTACAATCACCTCTTTTGAAATCCATGTTGCTATTAAATATTTTCTTTTTATCTAGATACATGGTAATTTCATCTTTAATTAAAGGCTCAAAAATTTTCCCGACCACAGATGTTAAGCTAATTGGTATGTAATTATATGGATTAACTCCGTCTGTCCATCTTATTAAAAAATGGGTACTATATTAACGACTCTCTAGTCCTCTGGCATACATCCACACTCAATAGGGCCCTGAAATATAATTTCTAGGGCCTTTGCAATTTCTTCCCTTAACTCCTTCAGGATGCAAGAATGGATCCTGTCCAGCCCTAGTGCTTTATCTTCCCTAATGGGGTGACAGGTATGAAATGTCATGTGAAAATGCATTCACTGACCATGGCTACCCACATCATTAGACTTCTTGTGGCACTGCTGCCAGGTCCTCAGGGCCAGATGCCAGGAATTGACCTCCCACACCACCTGCTCCCATTGCCTTCTAAGAGTGGTCCTTGAGGCCTCCTGGCCCCTCTGTGAACCATGACATCTCTCCTTATGTTCACCTCCACCACTAAGGTCTCCAGCACTACATCTGTGAACCTTGAGCCCTCTCTCTGCCCTGATCTTCCATATTCCTTGTTTACGATTGCAGCAACAGTATTCAGCAGTAGCCTCCTGTAATTCAGTGTGGCTTCCCTTTAAGAGGGACAAACTGTCTTTAAAAACAGAAGTTTGGCAGCACCACGTGCTATTACAACAAACTGTTCAGCTCCCTGTTGAGTGCTCAGGCAGCAAGCAGTGCAGGATCCACTCAGCCCAATGCTGCTATCCAGTAAATGAGTAGGCAGCAACAAATTTGAATGGCATCTACTTCTACCTCATGGGCACGGCCAGGTCGCACATTCTGAACCCTATGCCCAAAAAGATGTGCAGATCAATTTCTATTCCTGTGCATTTAATCCTTACTGCAAGCTTGAGCACAACATCTTGTGTTACATTACAATATTTTGGCAGTTGCTGTCTTTTGGATGAGTCATTAATTTGAGACTCCATCTGCCTGTTTAAGATTGCATAGTATATTCAAGGAGCTGAGAACTTTCCTGGCAACTTGTCCAACATTCCTTGCTCAATCAATGCCACTTAAAAACGGATTTATTTGGTCATTAGTTCATTTACTGTTTGTGGACCTTGCTGTGTGAAAATTGGCTGCTGTGTTTGCCTACAGAACAACGATTACCTTTTAAAAAGCAATCAATTACATGTAACTATTTTGTCTATCTGCTACATAGTAACATACACTTTAATGAGTATGTATTTGTCCAAATTGCAGTAGGTTGTGGATGTAGGTTAACCTGCAAGGGAAATTGGGAGAATTAGGCCACAAAATGTGGCCGCTGGAAGGGTGCTAGCATGGGCTGCCTTGCGTGCATTGGAAGCATGCAGCATGGGCAGATGGTGACATCAAGCAACCTCTAAATCTCATTTGATGTACATTCTGCCCTTCCTAACAGCACTGTGGGTGTACTTACCTCACATGGACTGCAGCGGTTCAAGAAGGCAGTTCACCACCACCTTCTCAAGGGCAATTAGGGATGGGCAATAAATTCTGGCCTAGCTAGAGATGCCCACGTGCCATGAATGAAAAAAGAAAAAAATTAAAGGGCCAGCTATCCAACTTGCAGTTGTACTTTTGACATATTTTTGTAGTTGCAAAGTTTGTGGAAGTACTGTGTTGTGTTCTTGGAAGAGTTTTGGTGACTTGTATTTTAAAGGTAGTGTTGTGCAGCCTGACAGGAAGGTCAGAGGGGTTTTCTGCCTTGTCAACAGAAAGCCTGCTAGAGTTGTGGGGGCTATAATTATATTCACTCTTGGGCTGCAACATGTCAGGGAAATGGAGCACAGACAGCACAGAGGAGAAGCTATGTGCAAAGGGAGAAGGAGAAGGATCTTCAGAGTGTGCTTCTCCTACCTCCATCTCAGCCAGGATCAATGTCTGAGGTGCTTACAACTCAGCAAGGAGGTTGTCACTGAACTGTGCTACCTCCTTCAACAGGACCTACAGCCACACAGTAGGTGAAGGTGACACTGCCAGTGACCATCAAGGACACCGTCACCCTCAATTTTTACATATGTGAAGCTTTCCTGGTGGGAGCAAGCAACATAGTAAATAAATCACATTTTGCTGCCCACTGCTGCATCAGGGAGGTGGCATAGATCCTATAAGCCAGGAGAGGGGACTTCATCATCTTCTCGCTTAAGAGAGAGAAGCAGGAGGAATGGGCATGTGGCTTTGGCAGGCTAGTGGGATTCCCAATGATGGAGAGAGCTACTGACTGAATGCACGTGTCTCTGCGGGCCCCACATATAAATGGGTAGGTTTATTGGAACTGCAAAGGCTACCACTCCATCAAAAGTACAGTTGGCGTACGACCATGCATAGTACCTCATGTTGCTCAATGCCTGCAGTCCTGGCAGCTGCCAAGATGCCTTCGTTCTGAGGCAGTTTGCACACCTGCCGTCTTTGGGCCACCACGTCGAACAAGAGGCTGGCAGCTTGGTGACAAGGGATATCTGCTGTACAGCTGGCTCATGACTCCCCTCCACCACCCATCATCCAAGGACACCATGCCTAGAACGAGAGCCATGCAGCCAAAAGGAACATCATGGAGCAAACCATCAGCGTCCTGAAGCAATGGTTCTACTATCTGGACTGCTCGGTGAGGGGGCCCTCCAGTACTCGCCAGAGTGGGTATCCAAGTTTGTGGTGGTCTGCTGCATCCTCTACAACCTCTTTATTGTGAGGGTGCAGCTCTTGCCACCAGTATTCAAAGGCCAACCCAGGAGGGGGAGGAGAAGAGGAGCAAGAGGAGGCACAGAGGAGACATACTGCACCCCTTCACTCTGGACGGGCTGACTATGGGTAGCAACTGAGATTCCAGTTCGCCTAAGATATCATCCCATCATTACCATTGTTTCACAATTCCCCATTTTTCAATCCATCTGCAATGTACCATCACAGTGTCCTCTTGGCCAAAATCCTGAAATAAAATCTGCCAATATAAAACGATTCTACAACAAATTATCCAACAGCACATCCAATAATACATACAAAATGGAACTATTCATTCGTGTTGTTATGGCCACGTGGTGAGGAGTGTGGGTGGTTCCCACTGTTCAACTCCCAACGGAATTCAGCAAGTATTTTTGTTACTTGGGTTTAATCCCTTTCTGTTTTATTTGCCAAATAAACAGACAATGACAGGTTTCTTGTAGAAACAGATCAACTATTTAGTGAACAATTAATTCCTGAAATGGTTGCAACCGCACCCGCACATGCATTCACTTGCACACGCAAATACACTAGAAGAGAGAGATAGAGAGGAAAAGGGGTAAGGGGTTTGAAGTGAGGTAGGTTCTCAGGGTTCACAGTAACTTGTTGAATCTTCTTGGAGGTCAATTTCTCCTTTGCACATGCAGGCTTGTTTTTTTTTTAGATTTCTCTGGTAGCTGAGTCTTCAATCTAGAAATGGGAGATCACTTTAAGTTCTCTGTTGCACAAGTTGAAGTGTAGAACTCACAGCAAGGCACCTTCTTTTGCTTTTGCTATATTTCTCCCAGCTCTCAGCTGGACGGACTTTCATGATGATAGTTCTGGGTCCCTCTCTCTCCAGACAGCTACTTTTAAGGTCAAAATGGTCTCACACCTTGCCTCTGTTGGGAGATGTAGATCCCCCTGTCTGTGGTGACCGACAATGGCCCAGGATGTGGCTACTTCAGACCTTCTTTGTTTCAGAGGAACCCATTCAATTCAAAAATGTCTCTTGATGGGGTCAGGATGGCTTGGAATGTCTCCTTTTGTTCGTACCATATAGTACGACAGTTTGAATATACAGGGTCAGGTCTTTTGACCTTCAGCGGTCATTTCCTCCAGCACATTGTCCGCTTTTTAAAGAAAAAGTCCATTTTTATAACTCGTCAATTTGAGTTCTGTATTTTCAAAAGCTGCACTTTGCGTGAGTGTGATAGTGTGCCTGTCTTTCAGGTGCCTTTGCCTGGCCTAGTGCTCCTAGGCAATGCTACCCTAGTGGCTGCAGCATGGCCAGTGGAAGGCTGCTCACTTTCACTGGGGAGGACTGCAGATAGCTTTGTAGGACAACATCGAGCAGCTCTGGGCCTTGAGGCCCCGGCTTCAGACTTGAACACCTTGGCATGGATGGCAGCAATCTCGGCTGGCTGGCATGCAACAGCAAATGCACTGGTGGGATGACTGTGATTGGGGCACGAATGTTATCCTGAGAGAGGACTGCAAATTCACCATGGAACAACTGCATTCCCTTGGGGTGACACCTCGGCAATCCTAGTAATCTGCTGGAGGATAGATTGCTGGACTTCTGTGAAAACCTGCATGCCCCTTTGAGCACTGAGATCTACAGTCATTGTAGCAGCAGTCTGAGCCATAGCAGCAAACGTGGATCTCATAACTTCAGTCTGAGCTTCCCCTGCCACACTGAGACATTCAGTGGCTGTGCTGCAATGGAAGTTGACACATAGGCGACCAGTCGCTACATCACAAGTGGGTCTGCAAGTGCTGTCATAGAGTTGGCCACCACTTCCACACTGGAAAGGATGGACTCCAAGCTCTGTGTGAAGCCCTGTGCCAAGTTGGAGCTGACTCCTCCATGTTCCTTTACAGTGAAAGTGGCTCTGTGATAGGCCTGCCAATGCACCAAGCATCTTGGTGTGCATGCCCATTAGTGTTCTCCTGTACGCCGCCCCATTGAAGTCCTCTTCTGAGTCTGTCCAGCAGAACTCATACGTGACCAGACTCTCCAGGAAGCTGGCACACGACCCCTCCTTTCCTTCTGGCCTGGCTGCAGCCCACTTGTCTTGTGGCTCATCACATGCAGATCCCGACTCTATACTACTCTCTAAGGGTACATGTAGTGCCAGTATCATGCTGGTGGCTGCAAGTGTCAGATCAAGTGACAGTGCTTCTTCAGAGTTCTGGTGCTGCTCTCGCCTTCCCTCAAGATGGTCCAGTTGCGGGCTGGGTGGCAGATCTTGGGTATTTGAAAGCATAAATGCAGAAGGGTAGAGAGCAAGAGTTCCATAGTTACACCATCTGCAGCTTTCATTTCATGTCAGATCGCAGGGTGTGGTTCTCCTTGCAGCGAATTCCTCCTTCAGTATTCCCCTTTAAGAGGGTCAGGCTGGCTTTAATATGTGCAGGTTAGCTGAAAAACATACTAGCCATGTATGTTGCTTGGCTCCATGTTGATTATGCAAAAACTTGGAACTCCCTTCCTGTGGATGTACCTGCATCAAATGGACTTCACAGGTTCAGGAAGGTGACTCACCACCATCTTCTCAAACACAATTAGGGATGAGCAACAAATGTTGACCTTGCCAGTGATGCTCACGTCCCATAAAAGAAAAAAAAAATCATACATGACCTTTCCTTCACACATCCATGCTGAATGAGCTTGATTAATCTGTGCCTGTCTAAATGATGATTTATACTGTCCCTCAGAAGTTTTTCCAATGATTTGCCCACATCCGGGGCGAGGCTGACCGACCTGTAAATACTTAGGTTACCCCTTTATCCCTTTTTTAAAAATGTTAGTTGTCCTCCGGCACCACACATGTAGCCAGAAAGGACAGGAAAATGATGGTCATAGCCTCCACCATTTCTTCCTTTGTTTCTCTTAGCAGCCTGGGATACATTTTATCCAGGCTGGTGATTTATCGGCTTTCAAGGGTACTAAACACCTTAATATTTCCTCCCTATGTTTATCTGATCCAATATTTCACACTTCTCCTCCTTAACTACAATGTCTGTTTCTTATTTTTAGAATTAGAACATTACAGTGCAGTACAGGCCCTTCGGCCCTCGATGTTGCGCCGACCTGTGAAACCATCTGACCTACACTACTCCATTTTCATCCATATGTCTATCCAATGACCACTTAAATGCCCTTAAAGTTGGCGAATCTACTACTGCTGCAGGCAGGGCGTTCCACGCCCTTACTCCTCTCTGAGTAAAGAAACTACCTCTCACATCTGTCCTATATCTATCACCCCTCAACTTGAAGCTATGTCCCCTCGTGTTTGCCATCACCATCCGAGGAAAAAGACGCTCACTATCCACCCTATCTAACCCTCTGATTATCTTATATGTCTCTATTAAGTCACCTCTCCTCCTCCTTCTCTCCAACGAAAACAACCTCAAGTCCCTCAGCCTTTCCTCGTAAGACCTTCCCTCCATACCAGGCAACATCCTAGTAAATCTCCTCTGCACCCTTTCCAAAGCTTCCACATCCTTCCTATAATGCGGTGACCAGAACTGCATGCAATACTCCACGTGCGGCCTCACCAGAGTTTTGTACAGCTGCAGTTGTTCACTTTAGCAGGAAGAATAAAAAAGCAGAGTATTGCTTAAATGGAGAATGACTGAAGAATTCCGAAGTGCAGAGGGATCGAGGTGTTCTAGTGCATGAGTCACAAAAAGTTGGCATGCAGGTCTTCTTCTTTGGCCTCCTTGTCTCGAGAGACAATGGGTAAGCATTTGGAGTTGGCCAGTGGTTTGTGAAGCAGCGCCTGGAGTGGCTATAAAGGCCAATTCTACAGTGACAGACTCTTCCACAGGCGTTGCAGATAAAAGTGGTTGTTGGGGCTGTTACACAGTTGGCTCTCGCCTTGCGCTTCTGTCTTTTTTCCTGCCAACTGCTCAGTCTCTTCAACTTGCCATACTTTAGCCCCGCCTTTATGGCTGTCCGCCAACTCTGGTGATCACTGGCAACTGACTCCCACGACTTGTGATCAATGTCACAGGACTTCATGTCGCGTTTGCAGATGTCTTTAAAGCGGAGCCATGGACGACCGGTGGCTCTGATACCAGTGACGAGCTCACTGTACAATGTGTGCTTGGGGAACCTGCCATCTTCCACGCGGCTCACATGGCCAAGCCATCTCAAGCGCCGCTGGCTCAGTAGAGTGTATATGCTGGGGATGTTGGCCGCCTCGAGGTCCTGCCACCTGATGCCAAGGATTCTCCGGAGGCAGCGAAGATGGAATGAATTGAGACGTCACTCTTGGTTGACATACGTTGTCCAGGCCTCGCTGCTGCAGAGCAAGATACTGAGGATGCAGGCTTGATACACTCGGACTTTTGTGTTCCGTGTCAGTGCGCCATTTTCCCACACTCTCTTGGCCAGTCTGGACATAGCAGTGGAAGCCTTTCCCATGCGCTTGTTGATTTCTGCATCGAGAGACAGGTTACTGATGATAGTTGAGCCTAGGTAGGTGAACCCTTGAACCACTTCCAGAGCGTAGTCGCCGATATTGATAGATGGAGCATTTCTGACGTCCTGTCCCATGATGTTCGTTTTCTTGAGGCTGATGGTTAGGCCAAATACGTTGCAGGCAGCCGCAATCCTGTCGATGAGTCTCTGTAGACACTCTCCTTTGCGGGGTGTTAATGCAGCATCGTTAGCAAAAAAGAGTTCCCTGATGAGGACTTTCCGTACTTTGGGCTTCGCTCTTAGACGGGCAAAGTTGATCAACCTGCCATCTGATCTTGTGTGGAGAAAAATTCCTTCTTCTGAAGACTTGAACACATGTGAGAGCAGCAGGGAGAAGAAGATCTCAAACAGTGTAGGTGCGAGAACACAGCCCTGTTTCACGCCACTTAGGATAGGAAAGGGGTCTGATGAGGCGCCGCTATGTTGAATTGTGCCTTTCATATGGTCATGGAATGAGGTGATGCTGCTTAGTAGCTTTGGTGGACATCCGATCTTTGGCAGTAGTCTGAAGAGACCATGTCTGCTGACGAGGTCAAAGGCTTTGGTGAGATCAATGAAAGCAACGCAGAGGGGCATCTGTTGTTCTCGGCATTTCTCCTGTAGCTGGCGAAGGGAGAACAGCATGTCAATGGTGGATCTCTCTGCTTGAAAGCCACAGTGTGCCTCAGGGTAGACACGCTCAGCCAGCTTCTGGAGCCTGTTTAAAGCGGCCCGAGCGAAGACTTTCCCCACTATGCTGAGCAGGGAGATTCCGCGGTAGTTGTTGCAGTCCCCGCGGTCACCCTTGTTCTTATAGAGGGTGATGATATTGGCATCGCGCATGTCCTGTGGTACTGCTCCCTCATCCCAGCACAGGCAAAGCAGTTCGTAGAGTGCTGAAAGTATAGCAGGCTTGGCATTCTCGCTTATTTCAGGGGTAATGCCGTCCTTCCCAGGGGCTTTTCCACTGGCTAGAGAATCAATGGCATCACTGAGTTCCGATTTGTTGGCTGTTCGTCCAGCTCATCCAGGCAGAGACTGGGCTGCATTGAAGGCGTTCTCAGTGACAGCAAGTAATAAAGAAGGATGTTATGCTTCACTTACACAGGGCATTGGTGAGACCACATCTCGAATACTGTGTGCAGTTTTGGTCTCCTTATTTCAGTAAGGATCTAAATGTATTGGAGGCAGTTCAGAGGAGGTTTACTAGATTGATACCTGGAATGAGCGGGTTGTCTTATGAGGAAAGGTTGGACAGACTGGGCTTGTTTTCAGTGGAGATTAGAAGAGTGAGGGGAGACTTGATTGAAGTATATAAGATCCTGAACGGTCTTGACAAGGTGGATGTGGAAAGGATGTTTCCTCTTGTGGGTGAGTCCAGAACAAGGGGGCACTCTTTCAAAATTAGGTGTCGCCATTTTAGGAAAGAGATGAGGAGAATTTTGTTCTCTCAGAGGGTTGTGTGGCTTTGGAATTCTCTGCCTCAGAAGGTTGTGGAGGTGGGGTCATTGAATATTTTTCAGGTGGAGGTAGATAGCTTCTTGTTAGGCAAGGGAATCAAGGGTTATCAGGTGTAGATGGGAGTGTGGAATTCGAGGCAGAAACAGATCAGCCATGATCTTAGAGTCATACAGCACCGAAACAGGACCTTCGGCCCACCGAGTCCATGCCGACCATCAACCACCCATTTATACTAATCCTACATTAATCCCATTTTCCCTCTCATATCCCCACCTTCCCTCAATTCTCCTACCTACACTAGGGGCAATTTCTTTTACAATGGCCAATTTACCTATCAACCCACAAGTCTTTGGCAACCCACGCAGTCACAGGGAGAACTTGCAAACTCTAAAATAAAAGCAAAATACTGCGGATGCTGGAAATCTGAAATAAAAACAAGAAATGCAAACTCTACACAGGCAGTACCCAGAATCGAACCAGGGTCGCCGGAGCTGTGAGGCTGTGGTGCGAACCACTGCACCACTATGTCACCTCTGCATCTTATTGAATAGCAGAGTGAGCTCGAGGGGCCGAATGGCCTACTTCTGCTCTTAATTCATTTGGTTGTATGGTATGGTCGTATGGTAAATTTACAGCAGGGAACCTTCTTGCTGGATTTCTCCCAGCTCTCAGCAGGTCAGGCTTTGGTGATGTTTTGTCCCAATTCTCTTTCTCTCTCTCCAGAGAGCTACTTTTTAAGCTAAAAGCCTGTCACATCTTGGCCAGGAATTTACTGAGCTCCCGAAGTCGGGCTCTGTGGTGGAGGGGTCCAGAAGATCGTTCAGCAGTGGCCCGCTACGGAGCCAAAGCTGGTAGTGCTGTGTCCAATCTTCCCAGCAGCGACGGGTCTCCATCATGGCCACCCCCCGACAGCTGGGCAACAGGACCTGGCTTTACATATTTAAATGAAGTGAAGTTTTTTATTCTTTCATGGGATGTGGGCATCGCCAGCAAGGCCAGCATTTGATGCACATCCCTAATTGCCCTTGACAACTGAGTGGCTTGCAAGGCCATTTCAGAGGACAATTAAGAGCCAACCACATTGCTGTGGGTCTGGAGTCATATGTAGGCCAGACCACGTAAGGATGGCAGGTTTCCTTCCCTAAAGGGCATTAGTGAACCAGATTTTATTTATTAATTAATTGAATTTAAATTCCACCAGCTGCCATGGTGGGATTTGAACCTGTGTCCTCATGGTATTAGCTTGGGCCTCTGCATTACTAGTTCAGTGATATTACCACTATGCCACCATCTCCCCCATAATGAATACATTTAAATAAAATTCGCTGCCACCTTACCTCCTTCCCCAGATCTTCCAAGTGGCGGCCGGCACTCACGTGCCTTCACCTTCCTGTCCAGGGAAAGCAGGTGCCACCAAGGTGGGGAAGGGGGAAACTTAGGATTATTAGTGCAGTGGTGGGGGTCGGGGGGAGGGGGAGATGTGTTCCAATCGCCATTAATAGTGTAGGGGAGGGTGGGAAGGGGTGACCTCCGCACTTTGATCAGTTGGTGGAGGGGGAAGGTTAAGTGTTGAAGGAAATACTTTGGGGGTGGGGGGGGGGGGAGGGGAGAGGGCAAATATTGGATATAATTGTTATTGGGGGAAGGGGGAAGAATTTTTTAGTGATACATTGGGGAGTAGCCCTTAAAAAATTTAAATGAGCTGGCAGGGCTAGCTGCCCTTTAAAAATGGCGCCAGCGCCTGCGCATAGACAGCTGACGCTGTTGCTGGCATCGCAGACCCTGCCCCCACATGGGCCAACATTTTCACCTTCCGCCACTCCCGGTGATGGGAAAAGAAAATCCAGTCCCTTGTCACTGTTGGGAGACATAGATATTCCTACCTGTGGTGACCAACTTTGGCCCAGGATGTGGCTACTTCACACCTTTTTAGTTTCAGAAGATACTATTCAATTCAAAAAGTCTCTTGATGGGTTCAGGATGGGTGTAATTGACACCTCTTAACTTTGGAATGTATCCTTCTGTCCTTGCCAGACAGTAAGACAGTTTGACTATACAAGCCCAGGTCTTTTGACCTTCGGTGGCCATTTTGAAATGCATTGTCCACTTTTTAAAAAGAAAGGTCCATTTTTATAACTCTTCAGGTTGAGTTCTTATATTTTCAATTGCTGAGCAGAACATATGGGCCTTCTCTTTTGGTCCTACACTTTCCTTTGTTATTTCCCTTCCTCGTGTATTTATAAAACACCTTTGGGTTTTCCTTAATTTTATTTGTCTGCTGTCATGTAATTCAGGGTCTCTGCATTGTTTAATTTGATCCAGTTATTGTCAAGGTAGGTTCTGGAGCTCAGAGTGCAAGTTCAGAGAATGCAAAGCACTAACATTCCTGAGTTCAGAGAATGCACAGTATTCACGTTAATGAGTTCAGAGAACACACAACACAGCTCAGAGAACATGCAGTGCTCACAGAACCAAGTTCAGAGAATGCATAAAACTCTCAGTATCGAGTTCAGAGGATGAGCTGCGCTTACAGTACGAAGTTCAGAGAATGCGCAGAGTTCACAGTATCGAGTTGAGGGAATGCACAGCGCTGACACTACCCAAGTTCAGAGAATGCACAGTGCTCACACTCGCAAGTTCAGGAATTGCACAGCACTAACGCTCCCGAGTTCCAAGAATGCGCAGTGTTCATAATACTGAATTCAGAGAACAAACAGTGCTGACACCCTCGAATTCAGATAGTGTATTTTCTTTTTCTTGTGCTTACGAAGACTTTGGACATCGAGGCACTAACCACGCAAAGGGACTGAATGTTTATGGGCTGGTGGTGGGGGGGTGGGGGCGGGGGTGCGTAAGATTGAGTGGGAGGTGGAGGGAGCTGTTTCTGATGCCTTCCAATCCCTGCAGCAATTTTACGCGGGTCAGCGACAGCGAGAAACATCCCACTCACCTCGGGCCAATAAAGGCCCTTAACTGGCCAATAAAATGATGTCACAATCAACAGAGAGAGCAGGGAAGAAGCAACCTGTTTGGTGAGTATCTGGTAAGTGATTAGGACCCATTCTATTCCTAACGTTTAAAATAGGTAAGGACTTTAGATTGTAGTGGGTAGTGTTTGGAGTAAAAGAAGGCCCCTGGCGTAATTAGTATTTTTAAATTAATCTAAAGGAAGTCATGGCAGGAGATGTCGCACCTGTGATATGCTTCTCCTGCGCTGTGTGGGAAATCAGAGGCGCTTCCAGTGTCCCTGACGACCATATGTGCAGGAAGTATATCCATCTGCAGCTACTGGCTACCCGCATTACGGAGCTGGAGCTGTGGGTGGACTCACTGTGGAGCATCCGCGATGCTGGGATCATTGTGGATAGCACGTTTAGCGAGATGGTCACACCGCAGGCAAATGCTGCAAAGGCAGAAAGGGAATGGGTAACCACCAGGCAGAGTAGAGGAAGGCAGTAGCGCAGGAGTCCCCTGTGACCATCCCCCGCTCTAACAGATATACTGTTTTGGATACTGTTTGGAGGAGATGGCTCAGGGGAAAGCAGCAAGAGCCAAGTTCATCGCACCATCGGTGGCTCTGCTGTACAGGAGGGAAGAAGAATGGCACGTCTATAGTGATAGGGGATTCAATCGTAAGGGGACCAGACAGGCATTTCTGCAACCGCAAGCGTCTCCAGGACGGTATGTTGCCTCCCTGTTGCTAGGGTCAAGGATGTCTCTGAGAGGCTGCAGGGCATTCTGAGGGGGGAGGGCGAGCAGCCAGTTGTCGTGGTACATATCGGTACCAATGACATAGGTAAAAAAAGGGATGAGATCCTACAAGCTGAATATAGGGAGTTAGGACATAAATTAAAATGTAGGGCCTCAAAGGTAGTAATCTCAGGATTACTACCAGTGCCACGTGCTAGCGAGAGCAGAAATAGCAGGATATATCAGATGAATACATGGCTGGAGAAATGGTGTCGGGTGGAGGGATTCAGATTCCTGGGACATTGGGACCGGTTCTGGGGAAGGTGGGACCTGTACAAGCTGGATGGGTTGCACCTGGGCAGGACCAGGACCAATTTCCTCGGGGGGGCGGGGGGGAGGGTGTTTACTAGTGCTGTCATGGAGGGTTAAGCTAGAATGGCAGGGGGCTGGGAATCTGAGCAGGGAGACAGAGGAGGGGGAAACAAGGATAGAAATGATAGACAGGAAGGTAAGAAGCAAAAGTGGAAGGCAGAGAAAACAAGGGTGAGAAACAAATGGGGCCATAGTGCAAAATACAGCTAAGGTGACTAACAATGTTAAAAAGACAAGTCTAAAGGCATTGTGTCTTAATGCGCGGAGCATTCGCAATAAAGTAGATGAATTAACAGTGTAAATAGATATAAACGGTTATGATATAGCTGCAATTACAGAGACATGGCTGCAGGGTGACCGAGAATGGGAACTGAACATCCAGGGGTATTCAACATTTAGGAAGGACAGGCAAAAAGGGCAAGGAGGTGGAGTAGCATTGTTAGTAAAGGAGGAAATCTATGCAATAGTGAGGAAGGATATTGGCTCGGAAAATCATGATGTGGAATCTGTATGGGTGGACTAAGAAACACCAAGGGGCAGAAAACATTGGTGGCGGTTGTCTATAGGCCCCCAAACAGTGGTGGAGATGTAAGGGATGGCATTAAACAGGAAATTAGAGACACATGCAATAGGGTACAACTGTAATCATGGATGACTTTAATATAAATATAGATTGGTCAAACCAAATTAGCAATAAAACTGTGGAGGAGGATTTCCTGGAGTGTATACGTGACAGATTTTTAGACCAATACGTTGAGGAACCAACTAGAGAACAGGCTATCCTAGACTTGGTATTGTGCAATGAGAAAGGAATAATTAACAATCTTGTTGTGCGGGGTCCCTCGGGGAGGATCAACCATAACATGATAGAATTCTTCATTAAGACAGAGAGTGAAGTAGTTGAATCCAAAACTAGGGTCCTGAATCTAAATAAAGGAAACTACGAAGGTATGAGGCGCGAGTTGGCTATGGTAAATTGGGGAACTTTACTAAAAGGGTTGACGGTGGATAGGCAAACAGGAGGCATATAAAATTGCCAGAAAAAGCAGCAAGCCTGAGGATTGGGAGCAGTTTAGAATTCAGCAAAAGAGGACAAAGAGGTTGATTAAAGTGGGGGAAAATAGAGTATGAGAGTAAATTTGCGGGGAATATAAAAACTGACGGTAAAAGCTTCTATAAATATGTGAAGAGAAAAAGATTAGTGAAGACAAATGTAGGTCCCTTACAGTCAGAAATGAGGGAAATTATAATGGGGAACAAAGAAATGGCAGAACAATTAAACACATACTTTGGTTCTGTCTTCACAAAGGAGGAGACAAATAACCTCCCAGAAATGTTACGGATCCAAGGGTCTAATGAGAGGGAGGAACTAAAGGAAATCAGTAGTAGTAAAAAAAATAGTGCAAGGGAAATTAATGGGGTTAAAGGCTGACAAATCCCCAAGGCTTGATAATCTACATCCCAAAGTACTAAAGGAAGTGACCCTGGAAATAGTGGATGCATTGGTGGTCATCTTCCAAAATTCTATAGACTCTGGAGCAGTTCCTACAGATTGGAGGGTGGCAAATGTAACCCCACTATTTGAAAAAGAAGGGAGAGAAAAAACAGGGAATTACAGACCTTACATCAGTAGTGGGGAAAATGCGAGAGTCTATTATAAAGGATGTGTTAGCAGAACACCTGGAAAGCATAAATGGGATTGGACAAATTCAACATGGGTTTAAGAAAGGGAAATCATGCTTAACAAATCTACTGGAGTTTTTTGAGAATGTAATTAGAATAGATAAGGGAGAACCAGTGGATGTGGTGTATTTGGATTTTCAGAAGGCTTTTGATAAGGTCCCACAGAAGAGGTTAGTGTGCAAAATTAAAGCACATGGGATTGGGGGTAACATACTGGCATGGATTGAGAATTGGTTGACAGACAGGAGACAGAGAGTAGGAATAAACAGTCTTTTTCCAGGTGACAGACAGTGGCTAGTGGGGTACCACAGGGATCTGTGCTTGGGCCCCAGCTATTCACAATATATATTAATGATTTGGGTGGGGGAATTAAATGTAACATTTCCAAGTTTGCAGACAACACAAATTTGGGGGGTGGGGGGCACGAATGTGAGCTGTGAGGAGGATGCAAAGAGGCTCCAAAATGATTTGGACAAGTTGAGTGAGTGGGCAACGCATGGCAGATGCAGTATAATGTGGATAAATGTGAGGTTATCCACTTTGGTTGTGAAAACAGAAAGGCAGATTATTATCTGAATGGTGATAGATGGGGAAAGGGGAAGGTGCAACGAGACCTGGGTGTCCTTGTACACCAGTCGCTGAAAGCAAGCATTCAGGTGCAGCAAGCAATTAGGAAGGCGAATGGTCTGTTGGCTTTCATTGCAAGAGGATTTGAGTACAGGAGCAAGGATGTCTTACTGCAGTTATACAGGGCCTTGGTGAGACCACATCTGGAGTATTGTGTGCAGTTTTGGTCTCCCTATCTGAGGAAGGATGTTCTTGCCATGGAAGGAGTGCAAAGAAGATTTACTCGGCTTATACCTGGGATGGCAAGATTGATGTATGAGGAGATATTGGGTCGGCTAGGCATGTATTCACTAGACTTTAGAAGAATGAGAGGGGATCTCATAGAAGCCGATAAAATTCTAACAGGACTAGACAGGCTAGATGCAGGGAGGATGTTCCTGATGGTTGCGGAGTCCAGAACCAGGGGTCACAGTCTCAGGATACGGGGTATGCCATTTAGAACTGAGATGAGGAGAAATTTCTTCACTCAGAGGGTGGCAGAAGGCAGTGGAGGCCAAGTCATTAAATATAATTCAAGTATGAGATAGATATATTTCTTAATGCCAAAGGGATCAAGGGATATGGGGAGCAAGCAGGAACAGGGTACTGAATTAGACGATCGGCCATGATCTTTTTTGAATGGTGGAGCAGGCCCGAAGGGCCAAATGGCCTACTCCTGCTCCTATTTTCTATGGTAACTGCCACTTAAAAATCCTCCTCCTGCCGCTGCTGGTATTTTACCCACGGCAGCCAGATGGCAAAGGGCCCAAGAACACCACCAGGTAAAACCTGGTGGCCTTCTTGTGCGCTGGGGGGGGGGGGGGGCAGCCCTCCTGATCGGACACCCTGTGTCCCAAGGAGGGCCGCCCCCGAAGCACCAAGCGCCCTCCACCGCACAACATTCCCACCCTCCCCTAACTGATTCCCCTTGTCTCGCAAGGGCCAGGCTGGTTGTCCCCGGTGAGGCCCCAAAAACAGTTTGCAGTGACGCACTCTAATGGCGGCGCGCATCCCACGCGGATGCGCAGTCTCTGAGCCCACGCGATATTACGCGCAGGGCCTCATTTAAATAGAGGGGGCGGAGTGGCTGTCCCTAATGATGTAAGGGGGCGGCCGCCGCGTCCTTGGCAATGGCATCCGGAGCCACTGCGCAGGCGCCAGTGCCATTTTTAAATGGCTTAAGTACAATTTTAGTATTTAAAGTTGTAGCATTGTGAAATTTTATTAAGTAAAAAATATTGTGATGCAGGCCTTCCCCAACATCCCCCCAATGGTCATTTAAGTGGCTCTTAATGTCAGAAAAAACTTAATTCCCTTCCCGAACGTTCCCCTGCAACCTTCTAACAGTTGGCCTCTAACTCATTTCTCTCCATTCACATAACCAATAAGATTTGTTTTCCCCGCTCCCCCACCCCTCCCACCCTGAAAATTTTATTCCTCCCCCCTCCCCACCAGGTTCCCATGCTGAGTTTCGAAGTCGCGCGAAGCATGAACGGAGGCCGTAATATCGGCGTGGGACGGCCGCCGCCTGTAGTTTAGTTTATTTACATATGATTAATGTTACTTTGCATATGCTGATGAAGAGCCTGCCACCATGCGGCAGGGGGGCTGCACCGAGGATGCCCACTGCCGGTAATATGCAGCGGGCCCTTCTCCACATTGCGGGCTGAGGCGGGCCTCTCCCTGCAGAATTTTACCGGCCTCTGCGCTGCGACCCATGGCGTCGAAGGGCCAGTGAAATTCAGCCCACCATCTTTTGGGGGCCGACGCTCCTTCTTGCTGCTGTCGGTTGGGTTTAGTCCCAGCAGTGGCCACCGCTCCCGGTGACTGTAAATGTAATGTTGGCTTGTGGCAGTTCCATTAGACGGGACTTCCTGCCTCAAGGAGGTGGAAGTCCCGCCCAAAGCCAATTAAGGGCCTGGGGAGCGTAAAATCCTGGCATGGCTCCCCAGGCCCAGCGGAGGCGGGCTCGCCCACGACATTTCGGGTGGTGGGCGGGGCCTCCTGCCCAACATAAAATTCCGGTTCAGGGGTCAGTTAACACTTAAATAGTGGGTTCTTTTATTGAGGGCAGCAGCATGGCATTACATTGCAAGAGAACATCTGTACATGTCTGGTCTGTTTGGTGATCAGCAGCAGACTGAGAGTTTCAGTCACATGGGGCTGAATTTAGTACCCGCCCAGGTGTCGGAGTCTGTGGCGGGGGAGCCCTGAAGCACGCTCCGGAGGAGGCCTGCCCTCGACCCTGACGCCTTGGGGGCTCGGCCCGAACTTCACGGAGCTGGAGAGGCATAGTGGTGGTACCACCACTCCCCCCCCCCCCACCCCGCTGCATGGCAATGGGCCTGGCATTTACATATTTAAGTAAGTTTAAATACCTGACTTAACTGCAAGCCCACCACTGCCACTGGTCCCGGTGTGAACTTGGTGCCGCTGGCCGGCACTCCCGCACCTTCCGATACCTGTCCGGGGAATCGAGGTGCCAAACTGGTTGGGAGTGGGGGAGCACGTAATTCTTCCTGTGCAGGGGGGTGCTGGAGCAGGGATAAAGGACTTTCATTGGTTTATGCTTTGAGGGGTGGAAAAGGTCAGTTGGAAAACCTAAGTGTTTTCGGGTGTAGAGGGAAAGCATTTACTATTGTGGTTATTGGTCGGGGGGGTGGTGCAGTTGGAGAGGTCCAAAAATACCACTTTTAATTTTTTTCAAAACTGTTTCCTGATTTCTTTAAAAATCCCGAAAGGGCTCCAAGCCCTTTAAAAATGGCGTCAGTGCCTGTGCACAGGCAGCTGACGCCATCGCCAGTGACGGATGGGCCAACCTCTCCACATGATCATTGGGAGGGTTGGGGCAGGCCACCCTAACCATTCAACTGAGCCGCCACACTGAAGATTGTGCATTGACGATTGCGGCCACTCACCGACACGCGGCCAGCGCGGTCCAGGTGCCGCTTCCTTTGCGGCGGCCGCAGAAGAAGATTCTGCCCATGGTATGTTACATCATTTCTGCTTTAGCAAGGTGTGCTGAAAATGTAACCATACCCACTTAAAGGTGTACTACAACATCACCCTTTTATCAAACTAAAAAGCTCCCCCTTACAATTAAACATATCTATTTACAATGCAAGAAAAATGTGTGCCTATACATTACAGAATGATGAGCTAGAAAACTCATAGGGTATAGGTCTCTACATCGTTGTGGTGGTCGGCTTACATGCCCCGATTTAGTAATTGTAATGTTGGTTTGCGGTTGTTGGATCTTCTCACAGTAATCTGTGGGAGTAGTATGCATGGATGTTGCACAGAATGTGGTCTTGGACCTTGTCCTACTTGCAATGTAATTACCTGGATGTTGAGAATGAGGTATTTCTCTGTTTTGCTCTCTGTTTCTTCTCACAGTTGCTCCACTGGGTGTACTGAGCTCATATGATCTTGGTTCTGGACAGATCCAGGTTACTTCAGCTGGCTGCCGTGGGATGCTGAACTCTTACTTGCTGTCCTATCCTTAGATCTGGCAATTTTCTTTTTCCAAAAATGCCACTCTCACTTCTAGAAGGGTTGAATGATGGACGTGAGGTAGATTTGTATGTACTGACCTGGCAAATAATATTCTGCCAGTGAAGGTATCTGCATTCAGAGGAGTGGCTCTGAGGTGAAGCATAGCAGCATAGCATCCTGCTTGGTTTTCCTACACTTCTGAATTAGTGATTTCACCGTATGAACCATTCTCTCAGCCATGCTGTTCAATCATGGGTAGTGCAGAGATTACATAGTGTGGTCAATGTCCCACTTTTTGCACATGTCCCTGAATGGCTTCCCCATGTACTGAGGTTCGTTGTCCGACACGACCTCCCTGGGTACTCCACATAGGCTGAAAATGGCACTTAGTGTTTCGGCAACTGTTGTGCTCGACGTTTTGAGCAATTGACAGATGAGAGATACTTTGAGAAGTAGTCAATGACAACTAAGAAATCAAATCCATGGACTGGAATAAATTGGATGTGATCTTGGCCCTTGGATGAGGAATGAGCAGTTCCTTTTGCTGACTTGACATGTTTTCTTGGCATGCCTTGCATTGCTTCACTGTGACCTCAACGTCATTGTGGATGCCTGGCCAATAGATTGTTTCTCTGGCTAGTCTTTTGGTCCGATCAATGCACATATGAGATTGGTGTAGTTGTTGTAGTATGTCATGAATCAATGCTTCTGGTATAATGACCTATTTAGAAATAACTCCCCTGGATATACCAAGTTCGTCTCGGTATGCCCAAAACTGTCTCCTGTGCTTGTGGAAATCCTGAATCAAGTCTGGCCATCCTTCTATGATCATGTTCCAAAGAAGCTGTAGTGTTGGATCCTTCACGGTCTCAATCTGCAATTGTTAACATTTCTGCTGCGCGAAGTTCATCAGATCCACATCAGTACATCTTCTAGTTCCGTCTATCAAACTGACTTGTAAATCGACGTTTACTTCTGCAGGCTGCGCCAGATTGGGTAACCTGCTTAGTGTGTCGGACGTAACCATCAGATTGCCAGATGTGTACTGCCCATCACAGTCATAACCCTGTATTTTTGCAAATAGGCATTGCAATCTCGGCAGCCCGCTACTTAATGGCTTCCTGCCTGCAAATCATCTTAAGTGGTTTGTTGTTCGTTTCTACCACAAATCTCTTCCCAAATAGGTATGTATGAAAATGCATAATTCCAAACACCAAGGCTAACGTTTCTCTCTCGAGTAGTTTGACTGTGCTGCAGATAAATATTTTGATGCAAATGCAATGGGCTTGCGTTTCGGAAAGATACATGCTCCTAATCCTTTCTAGGATGCATCCACTTTGAGAGTGGTGACCTCTCTGGGGTCATAAAGTTGTAACAATGATGCTTCTGATATTAACTTATTCAGCTCCTGGAAAAGATGTTGGTGGTCTTTGTACTAAAGAAGAGGCACCTCCTTCTTCAATAATTCCCATAGACACTGCTTTCTGTGCAAAATTTGGGATATCTGGACTTAGAAGTTGGAGAAACCCAAACAATATCGGAGATCCTCATTATCTTGGGTGTTAGCATGGTATAAACATCCTCCAGTTTTCTGGGGTCAGGACGAATACCTGCACTCAAATATATTGACCCTAGAAAGTTGATTTGTTGTACATTAATCTCGCATTTGTGACGATTGAATACCAGCCCTTCTTTGCATGCTGCTTGCATTAGGAAATGTAGATTTCTGTCATGCTCCTATTTCATCCTTCCCATTACAGTAATGTTGTAGCTATGCATATGCAACCAGGTACTGTACAAGTTATATGATCCATATGTGCCTGAAAGAGAGCTTGCCTAATTGAGAGCCCAAAAGGAAGACATTGAAAACAATACCGAACAAATGGGGTACGGAACGTAGTCAGCTCTTGAGACTTCTCAGCCAAATGCACTGACCAATAAAATTTTTTGAGAAAAATCTGGCTCCCGCAAATTTCGGGTTAAGCTCTTCCAGTGTGGGAATCTTGTGTGGACAAAGCTTGAGTGCTTTGTTCCATCTTCTTGGATCCAGGCAGACTCTAAGTGATCTATCTTTCTTTACTACACTCGTTATTGAGCTGCACCAATCCATGTGTTCTTGTGCCTTTCTGTTGATCCCATCCATTTCCATCTTGTTCAGCTCGACTTTCAACTTGGACTGAATGTGGATGCTGCATTTGCGCGGTGGGTCGATTGATGGTACTGCATCCTTGCTTACATGTAAAGTTGCGGCTCCCTGAAAGCTGCCAATTCTATCAAAGCAATCTGGGTACTGTGCTGTTAGGTCGCTGACTGAAGTGGTGGGTGTATCTTCTGATACTGGTTAGGCTTCCAGCAGCTGGTTAATCCTATGTTTCATCACCAAGGTATTCCAGTAGACCCGCAATTGCCGGATCTTTTGTTTCTACGATGTAGAATGTTTGCGATGTCCAGGATCACTGGTTACATTTACACTCTATCACAATCCTAAGCGTGGAATAGCTGATCCGTTGTATGCAGACAATTTTACAGCAGTTGGTTTCACCATGGCCTTACATTTGTTTGGGTACATTTCTTCTAGAATCTACAGAGGGAGTATGTTTGCGCTCACCCCTGTATCTATTTTGGCCAATAATGAATGTTTGCCAACTTTTTGTTAACAAATGATCTGGACCATGGCAAAAACTTCAGATGGTGCAATGACTTCTATGTGTTCTATGATACGGACGGTATGGAAAGTGTGCTCACCTTGCCTCACATCAGCTTGCTCTCCACTGCCACTGTCCCCTTTGTCTGCTACCTCGTGTATGCTTTTCCTGCCAAATCTGCTCTGGTCTTTATTGTCGCCTAAGGTACTGTCTGCTTTTGGTCCACTGGAACCTTGGCGTCACTCCTCGCAGCCCTTTCAACCTTTACTCTTCTGCATTGTTTCTGCAAGATGCCACATGCTTTGCAGAAATCAAAGAATGCTGGCCAACTCTTTGGCACATATAGAAGTCCACATCTCTTACACAGCTTCCCAGGCTTGGATATCTTGTCAGTGTATTCTTCATCAAGATTGTACATAGACCTTGAAGACTCCGTCATCCCACAATGATGGCTTCATATTTGTGTCCATTCTTAAGAAGTTTGTCAATGCTGCAACCTTTGGGTTTATCTAGCAGGTCTTTCTGAAATGCATTGATTGGTGTGGATGCAATCACCAGTTCGGCAATTCTTGCGCTGCACCTACTAATAAATTGGTCAATGGACTCATGGGGTTACTGATGAAATGCCATAAATTCTGTAGTCTATGAATGCGAAAATTAATTTGGACTCTTAACTGGTATTCTAGAGTTGTCCAGATTTTCTTTGAATCCCTGTGGTCTACTTCCGTGAGCCCATTTGTATTTAATCAATGCAGGTCTTCATTTCCAATCGCAATACAGATATTCATAGCCTGCTTATCTGGCTCAAGGACTCCCAGGTTTGATGAACCATAACTCTGTTCTTTGTTTGAACAGCCTGAACTCCGATAATAAATCGGCTGCTTTCCAATTGATGCTCGGAAATTTTGCAGTACTTTTCCCAGTTTTTAAGGACTTTTCTGCTGCTTTCTGTGTTTTAAAACAACGTCCCTGCTGTTTTGCTGCATAGGGCCTGAACACTGCAGTCACTGTAGACGTTGTAGTTCCTCAGCAAGACACAACTTGTCCTATTGCTGAGGCACAAGTTAAGATGGGTGGCGCTGTTGTTGCTTTCACGCACTTTTTCCTGACTCCATCTACGAAGCTCAGTTGTGGCAGGAATGCACCACGATGCTTGCACAGCCTGTAATGGCGACGCAGACTTTTCCAGACTTTGACTTTTGTTTTTTCTGTTATTTTTCGCAATCCTTCTCAGTCTGATTTTAACAACGGTTCATATTTCCCCTGCTGACGATCAACCCGGCTGCCCGTGTCCCCATAACCCATTTTCCCTAGCTGAGCACATACCGGCGCTATACCTCTCGATGCACTGTTCTAATTTTTAAAACTGACAGAACTCACTGTGTAGCAGTCTTCAGTTTTAACACCACACATTCTATGGCAACTGAGTGGTTTTGACTCCACAGTTTGTTATTGCTTACTCACTTGCATGGTATGTTACATAATTTCCTCTCTCGCAAGGTGTACTGAAAAGTAACCACACCCACACCCACATTAAGGTGTACTACAACAGATAGGAAGGGTTGAGGAAATGGAGGGATTTCAACATAAGTATGAGAATTTTTAAATCCAGGTGTTAGTGGATGATGAGCCAATGTAGGTCAGCATGTACAGAAGTGGTGTGTGAGCGGTACTTGCTGCGAGTGAGTGCAGCAGAGTTTTTGATGAGCTCAAATTCATTCAGGGTGGAAAATGGGAGGCCAAATAGGAGAACATTGGAATAGTTGCATCTCGTAAATAAGATAAATGTAATGTCATGCATTATCGTAGGACCACAGAGAATATGCTTTCATTTAAAAAAAATTATTTAATCATTCTTGGGATGTGGGTATCATTGGTGAGCCCAGAATTTATTGCCCATCTCTGGTGCCCTTGAGAGAGTGATGGTGAACCTTTGCAGTCTGTGTGGTGATGTTGCTCCCACAGTACTGAAGCTTCAGGAACTTGGACCAACAACGATGAAGGATTGATGACATATGCCCAAGTCAGGATGGTATGTGACTTGGAGGAGACTTGCTCCCACAGTACTGAAGCTTCAGGAACTTGGACCAACAACGATGAAGGATTGATGACATATGCCCAAGTCAGGATGGTATGTGACTTGGAGGAGACTTGCAGATGGTGGTGTTTTGATGGAGCTGGTGCCCTTGTCCTACTAGGTGGTAGAGGTTGCGGGTTTGGCAGGTGCTGTTGAAGAAGCCTTGGTAAGGTGCTGCAATGCATCTTGTAGTTGGTATACTGCAGCCATGGTGCGTTGGTGGTAGGGGGAGTGAATTTGAAGGCGGTGCCAATCAAGAAGGCTGGCTTGTCCTGGATGGTGTTGAGCTTCTTGAGTGTTGTTGGAGCTGCACTCATCCAGGCAAGTGAAAAGTATTGCACCACACTCATGACTTGTTCCCTGTAGGGGTGGAAAGGCTTTGGGGAGTCGAGGTGAGTCACTCATCGCAGAATACCCAGCTTCTGGCTTGCTCTTGTCACCACAATATTTATGTGGCTAGTCCAGTTAAGTATCTGGTCAATGGTGACACTCAGGTTGCTAAGATTTGATGATGGTAATACCACCAAATGTCAAAAGTTGGATTCTCTTTTGTTGGGGGTGGTCATTGCTTGGCATTTGTTTGGATTGAATATTACTTGCCACTTATCAGCCCAAGCCTGGATGTTGCCCATGTCATGCTGCATGTGTGTATGGATGGCGTCATTAGCTGAGGAATTGTGAATGGAGCTGGACTCTGTGCAATCATCAGTGAACATCCCAACTTCTGACCTTACGCTGGAGGAAAGGTTATTGATGAAGCAGCAGAAGATGGTTGGGACTAGGATACTACTGCGATAAGGAACTCCTGTAGCAATGCCCTGGGGTTGAGATGATAGGCCTCAAACAACCACCAGCATCTTTCTTTGGGCTAGGTATGACTCCAGCCAACATTTTCCATCCTGGTTCACATTGACTTTAATCTCACTCAAACTCAGTTAAAATGTCGCCATGATGTCAAGGGAATTCATTCTCACCTCACCTCTGAAATTCAGTTCTTTTGTTCATGTTTGATCCAAAATTGTAATGAGGTCTGGAGCCGAGCAATTCTGGTGCAACTCAAACTGCATCAGTGAGCAGGTTATTGGTGATTAAATGCCACTTAATAGCACTGTCAATGACACTTTTCATCACTCTGCTGATGATTGCCAGTAGTCTGATGGGGCAGTAATTGGCCAGATTGGATTTGTCCAACTTTAGTGGGCAGGACATACCTGGGCAATTTCCCACTTTGTTGGGTAGACACCAGTTTCTGTACTGGAACAGCTTGGCTAGAGGTGTGGTTAGTTCTGAAGCACAGGTCTGCAGCACTACAGCTGGGATGTTATTGGGGTCCATTGCCTTTGCTGTTCAGCCATTTCTTGATATTACATGAAGTGACTCAAATTGCCTGAAGACTGGTATCTGGGATGGTGCAGACATCAAAAGGAGACCAAGATGGATCATGCACTCATTACTTCTGGTTGAAGATAGTTGCGAATGCTTCAGCCTTGTCTTTTGTACTCATGTGCTCGGCTCCGCCATTGTTGAGGATGGGGATGTTCATGGAGCCTTCTTCTCCAGTTAGTTGTTTACTTGTCCACCATCATTCATGACCGGATATGCAGGACTGCAATGATCTGATCTATTCTCTGTGGGATTATTTAGCCCTGTTATAGCATGCTGGTTCAGCTGTTTCATCAGAAGTCACCCAATCTGAATCAGATGCATCCTAGATTGCTAAGAAAAGCTAGGATGGAAATAGCTTAAGTTCTGACCACAATCTTTAATCCTCCTTGAATATTGAAATAGGAGCTAAAGTAGGCTAGGAGCTAAAGTAGGTCATTTGGCTCTTTGAACCTGCTCCATCATTCAACATCATGGATGATCTTCCACCTCATCCACCTTCCTGCACTATCCCCATATCCCTTCATAACGCAAAATCTGTTGACCTCTGTCTTGAATATACACTGTTATGACCAGATGAGAAAGAGGTCTAGGGTTCCCTTTCAGCCTTCACCTGGTCTTACTGTAACAGGGTTTCATTTTAAACACACCATGTTTTAGCTCCCCCATGGTGAATCCTTGTACACCGCTTTCCAATTATAAGTCAAAGAAACCAGCACAAACAGCTTTCTTAGGTTTAAAGAAGAAAAGTTAAAATTTATTAAACTTAAACTCTAATTCGGTTGACGCCTACAGATACACGACGCGCCCATGTGATACACACATGCAAATAGAGACAGAAAAGAGCAGAGGAAAAATAAAGTGGAAAGGTTTGAGGCAATATCTGAAGAGTTGTTGTTGCAATTCTTCGAGCTCACTATAGAGTCCTTGATTGTAGGTAGATCTTGCTTTTCGCTGGGGCCCAGTATTCTTCTTAAACCTTGTTTGCTGTAGGAGACTTTTCTCTCTTGGGGCTCATGTGTCTTCAGTGGATTCAGAGGCTTGTGAGAAAGAGATGGGAGCAGACAGGAGAGAGATCTTCTCAGTCCAGGATCAAACAGCTTTCTGCCCAAACTGTTTGTACAAATTCAAAAAACCCAAGTTGCCCAGCAGGTTAGTCATGTGACTGGCTGGTTTGACCATGTCTGTTTGTGTATTTAGCCACCTTAGCAGTCAACCTGAAATGTGAGCTCCCCCACCTTCAATGTCTGGTGATCAAAAGTCCATTGTGGGTTGGAATGGCTGATCTGTCATTCCTAACACTGTCTGTTAATATGTAAATGTCTTTTCCAGCCACGGCTGATCTGTTTAACAAGTCTTCTTCACTCCAGTAACAGTTTAAAATCAATATTCATGACAAAATTAATGTGCCTCATTCTTGGCAGGTGAGGGCCTAGCATGACAACACAAAGGCTAGGCATCCACAGCTCTCTGTGGGAGAGAATTCCAAAGATTCACAAGCCTTTAAGTAAAGACATTTCTCCTCATCTCAGTCTTAAATGGTTAACCCCTTATTCCGAGACTGTGACCCCGTGTTCTGGGTTACCCGCCAGGGGAAACATTTTCTCAGCATCTACCCTGTCAAAATTGAAGTGGTGCCAGATGGCTGCAGGATTGCAAATGTTACAATTCAAAAAAGGAGGGATAAATTTGGTAATAACAGGCCAATCAGTCTAAGCATCAGTGCTGGAAAAACTACTGGAGACCATTGTCAAGGACAAAATTAATTCTCACTTGGTGAAGCATGAGTTAATAGGGGCATCAAGCAAGGATTTGTTAAAAGGCAAATCATGTCTGACTAATCAGCTTGAGATATGTGATGAAATAATAGAGAAGGTTTTTGAAGGTAGTGGAGTAGATGTATATATGGACTTTTAAAAGACATTTGATGAAAGTATGTCATAACAGATTACTTAAAAAAAAAGCACGTGGCATTGAAAGGATGGTGGTAACTTGGATGTGAAATTGGGATAGGAGGCAGAGACTAGTGGTGAGCAGCTGTTGTTCTGATTGAAGGCAAGGATGCAGTGACCCCCTTGGGTTGGTATCGGGTCCGCTACTTTTCTTTTTATACATAAATGACTTGGACCTGGGTACAGGGAGTACAATTTTGAAGTTTCCCGGACAATACAAAATTTAGCAATGTAGTAAATTGTAAGCAGGATAGTAGCAGATTCAGCAGGACATAGACAGACTGGTGAAATGTACAAATACATGATAATGCAATTTTTCAGACAACTGTGAAGTGAAGCACTTTGGTAGAGATAACATGCAGAAGCAGCATAATCTAAAAACGTACTATTTTGAGGGGATGCCAGAACAGAGGGATCTGGGGGCGCATATTCACAAACCCTTGAAGGTGGCAGGGCAAGCTGATAAGGTGGTTAAGAAAGCGTAAGGGATACTTGACTTTGTTAATAGGGTCATTGAATACAAATACAAGGAGGTCATGCGAAAAGTTTACAAATCTTCTGTTAGGCTTCAGCTGGATTATTGTGTACAATTCTGGCCACTATGGTTTCGGAAGGATGTCAAGACCCTGGAGCAGGTTTACTAGATGATACCAAAGATGAGGAAATTCAGTCATGTGGAGAGATTGGAGAAGCTGTGATTGTTCTCCCTAGAGCAGATAAGATTAAGGGGGAGATCTAATACAAGTATTCAAAACTTTAAGGAATTTGTTTGAGCAAGTAGGGAGAAACTGTTTTCTCTGGCAAGTGGGTCAATAACCAGAGGACATAGATTTGAAATAACTGGTAAAATAACTGGAGAGGAAATGAGGAGAAATTTCTTCACGTAGTGTTGCTAAATTCTGGAATGCACTACCTGAAAGGGTGGTAGTATCAGATGCCATAGGAACTTTCCAATAGCAATTGCACATGTACTTTAAGAGGACTAATTTGCAGGGTTATGAGAAAAACGCTGGGGTGTGCAACTAAATTAGATAGCTCTTTCAAAGACCCAGAACAGGTGAGAGGGGCCAACTGGCCTCCTGCTGTAATGTAAGATTCTATGATATAGCATGCATGCAGTCTTTTATTGCAGCTTCGCCAAGTTGGCACCTCTTTTTCAGGCTGCTCCTGGCATGCCCTTCTATACTCATTAAACTACGATTGGTCCCCTGGTTTGATGGCAACAGTAGAGTGAGGGATACATTGGGCCATGATGTTACAGACTGTGGTGGAATACAATTCTTCTGCTGCTGATGGCCCACAGCTCCTCATGTATGCTCAGATTTCAGCTGCTAGATTGAGCCCAGCAAATGTTTCACCTTTGTTCCAACCGAGGCAGGAGGAGTGCACTGCTTATTCTAGTCCCACTTCTCCACAGGTCACAACATATATTTAAATTTTCTCACTTACCGGTACTGTCAACCATATACTCTATTTTCCCAGAATAAGATACACCAACCAAGTATCTTTAATTAACAACAAAATTATCAGTTTATTTTCAAACATGTCTTAACCAGTAATGAAGTAAAGCATAAACACACAGACTTGAAATATTTACCCTTTTACCTTAGCCTCTCACACTCACACATACACCGGTTAACCGGAAAAATAAAAGGGATTTTTGTTTAGAGCTCTGTTACAAAAAAAAGACAAAAAAAAACCCCACTTAGTCTGAATACTTGCTCATTCTTGAAAAAAAAAATGAGATGTCCTTTGCTTTGGTTTGGCATCCCAAATGTGTATGGACGGCTGTCACTGGGATCTTCCTAGAACAGTTCTTTCCAAGTGATGTTGAAGATCAGTTTGGGTAGCCTTTCCAAGAAATGCAGCAACAGAGGTTTCAGATAGGCCTTACAGCAGAAATGTAGCAACAGGGGTTTCAGTTCCCACACATTTGATATGCAGGGTTTCATCAAATACAGGAGGAAAGAGGAGACTGACACACTGGATATGCAGGGTTTCTTTCCTAGAGAGAGAGAAAGAGATGAGCTGGGGTTTTCCTGGCAGGCAACTGTCTTTTTCAACAATTCAAATTGAAACTAAAAACATTCCAGAAGTCAAGCCTCCTGATCTCTATAAATCTTGACCTGTCACTTTTCTGTAAATATATTCTCCAAGTCAAAACAACAAGCACCCTGCTGGTATTTTATCTGAAAACAGGTGCTTTCCAGTAAGGGCTTGTTTTCAAGCCAAGTCCAGGAAGCCTTCTGATGACCTCTTTTAAAAAAACACCAAGTTCAGCATCTCTTCAAGCTTCCAGATGAATCACTGTCTGTAGTTCAACTATAAGTCCTTAAAAACATATTTTACAAAAAATAGAAGCACTCTCATAACACCTCCACCCTTGGAGAAATGAAACACCATTTTGAAAAAGTGTAAAAAAACAGAAGATGGAAACATTTTAAAACACATTTTCACACTCACTCATTCACTCTGTACCTGTAGTTAATACAATTCTGCTTTGTACCATCTTTGCATTCAGATAATTCAAAACAAAGTTAGATTTTCGATAAAGCATCTGCAATAACATTATTTTTGCCCGCAATGTCATCTTTATGTGATAGGGCTGTAATAGTAAACTCCATAGGAATGGTCTGGCATTCTGGTTTTTAAACTTTTCCACAAAGTTTGTCACCAAATCAGCTGACTCGAACCTTCCAAACAGAGGCCCCCAGTTGTTCCAAATGGTCATTCCAAGCATCACTGTAGACCAGCACTTCATCAGGGTAAACCACACAGTTAGGAACACTGGTTACCATTTGGTTCACTAGTCTCTGAAAAGTGGCTGGGGCATCCCCTAGCCTGAATGGCATCACTTGGCACTGGAAAAGACCATCTGATGTGACAAAGGCCAATATTTCTTTAGCTTGGGGTGTTAAAGGAACTTGCCAGTATCCCTTTAACAAATCTATTTTTGTAAGAAACATGGCACTGCCCACTCTGTCAATACAGTCTTTCAAGCGAGGAATTGGGTAGGAGTCTGCCTTTGTTACTGCATTAACTTTCCTGTAGTCTATGCAAAGTCTAGTTGAACCATCAGGTTTAGGCTCAAATATGACTGGCAAACTCCAGCTACTTTGACTGGGTTGAATTAGGTAGTTTTCCAGCATGTACTGGATTTCTGCTTTTACCTGGACTTGTTTCTCTGGACTTAAGCGGTAAGGATGATGTTTTATAGGAAAGGATTCCCCTACATCCACAGCATGTGTGGCTAAGGTTGTACATCCTGACTTATCCCTACAGACTCTTTTAAATGCTGTGAGTAGACTTGTTAGGTCTTCTCATTGTTCTGCACCTAAATATGAAATAGTGTCCAATTTCCCCAGCAATTCAGTATTAGCTAACCGGATAGTAGGAAGTTTAATTTGAGAATTGTCTAGGCCTCCTTCTGCCTCATCCTAACTATCCCTTTCATCCTTCACTGTCCCTATTACCTGACATACCTGTGCTTTCTTATCCTGATGAAAATGGAATAGTGTAGGTCAGATGGTTTCACAGGTCGGCGCAACATCGAGGGCCGAAGGGCCTGTACTGCGCTGTAATGTTCTAATATTCTAATCTAATAATAATATTGTTTTAACATATTGATATGACACAGCCAATTCTTTTCCCGGTGATCTGGGGTGTCAATCAAATAATTTACGTTACCAATTCTCTTGACCACTTTACATGGACTACTGAACCGTGCTTTCAATGGTTCACCCTGTAAAGGTAGTAATACTAACACTTCATCCCCTGATTGAAATGTTCAGGTCTTGGTATGCTCGTCTGCCCATTTCTTCATAGTTGTTTGAGAAGCTTTAAGGTGTTCTTCAGCCACTTTGCAAGCTCTCGTGAGTCGTTCCCGGAACACAGATACATAATCTAACACAGAAGATTTGTCCTTCTGTTCTAAAAACCTTTCTTTAATTAGTTTTACAGGATCTCTTATCTCATGTCCATAAAATAATTCAAAAGGACTAAAACCTATAGACTCATTAGGTAAATCCCTAGTGGCAAACAAAAGAAATTCTAGCCCTTTATCCTAATCCTGGAGATATTCATGACAGTATGCCCTGATCATCATTTTGAGGGTCGGTTGGTACCTTTCTAAAGCTCCCTGAGTCTGTCAGCGGTATGCTGAAGACTTTAACTGTGTTATACCCAAATTACCCATAACTTCCTGAAAAATTTTAGACATAAAATTGGAACCTAGAGCCGACTGAATCTCAGTCGGTAATCCATATCTAGTGCAGAACTGGTTAACTTCTCTACCACTTGCTTAGCAGAAATTGTTCTCAAGGCAATGGCCTCTGGGAACCGAGTAGCCATATCCATGATAGTGAGTATATATTGGTGTCCCGCTTTTGTTTTCGGTAAAGGTCCTACACAGTTTACCAACACCCTACTAAATGGTTCCCCAATAACTGTTATGGAAATTAGAGGTGCCAGTTTTATGGCAGGTTGCGGTTTTCCCACAATCTGGCATATATGGCATGTTTTACAAAACTGCACCACATCCTTGGAAAGACCTGGCCAGTAAAACCTTAAAGGTGATTTGGTCTTCTGGATCTCCACATTCCCACTATAGGAATTCCATGCGCTATCCTTAATAGTTCCCGGTGATACTTTGGTGGTACCACCATCTGATGAACTACTGTTCATTCTTCGTCCATAGGTCTGTGAGGAGGTGTCCACTTTCCTCATCAGAATCCCATTTTTAATATAATAGCCTTTTGCTTCAGCTTCTGTTAGAGCTGATTGTGCCACTTTATTTAACTCTGGATCAGCTTGCTGAGCCATGATCAGAGAAGACTTATTAAACATTTCCTTTGGTTTATCCAAATTCCCAAAGAAAGTTTCAGATATTCGGCTATCTGTCTGTGGTGCCAATTTTACCTCTGACAATGGAACTTGTTTAACCATTGCTCCGGTTACTACACATGAAGGAAAATTCCTGGAACCTTTTCCTGCAACTGTTCTGTCTCTTTAACTTCACTTGGTTTTTCCTTGACTACTGGAGAAGCTATTACTTTCGCTCCGGCCAAATCATTCCTCAGAAGTAGGTCAGCTCTGTCTACTGCCAAACTATGGGCAACTCTTAGTTACCGTTCCAGACATTAGGCCACACTCTAGGTGCACCTGACACAAGGTATGGTTATTGTTACAACCGACCACTCCAGTCAAAGCCCCCAATCAAAATATACAATTCTGATTGTGGTGAGAGAAACTCACTGTTAATTCAATCTCGTCGCTCCACAGATGACCTAACATATCATTTAAAACTTTCCAAATTGAAGAAGGACCCAGCCAAATTGTACCACCTATTAACCCCAAAATGAGGCTAACCAAACCAGGTGTCTTTAAATCAACAAATTAACTCTTTAATTAGAAGAACTAAATTCTTAAACACTATGAAGATATGAACAACGTTTAAAATAGAAAAAAATTAGAGTCCTTGCAAACTTACAGTCCAATGTTGCTTGAAGTCCTCACAGAATGTTGCTTGAAGTCCTCACAGCCATCCGATGCAGAAAAAAAAGGTTCTTCCACAGTAGAACAGTCCGTAGTCTAACTCCAGCAGTAGGTAATGCTTTCCTTCTCCAGCAAATTTCAACAATTAACCACTTGCACTTTCAAATGAATCAATATGACTTTAGAGTTTTTGAGGGATAAAAGATTGTCACAGTCTAACTTCCCTTCTTTCAGTTCAAATTATCAGACATCTCCGTTTTGGCTTGACTTTTGTTTAGAACTTGGAGAGATAATAATTAAACAGACTAAAATCCTATTCCTTCAGATTAAACCGTTGAGAGCTCTTTTTTCAGGTGCTAAACACCACAGCTGTCTGTCTGTGTGTCTGTGTTGTGTTCGAACAAACTGTCTTCAACTAAAAAGCCAGTTCAAAATTGAACTGTAACAAATGTATCACTTAATACTCACTCCCAGTGGCTGTATCTATGGTAACGAGAATGCACCCTTTGAATCGCAGTCTCCAAATGGCTGTTCCTAAGGCAACGAAAATGCACCTTCTTACAACTCCTGAGGCTTGCTTGTTCTTAAAGCAATACTGATCCTTTGCAAGCCTTAAAGGCAAACCGCATATTCCGGAAAGAAAAATTACAGGACCATGACAGTATATACTCGCCGCCAATACCATTCATTAAAACTTTGGCATTCAGTACACTCTCTGGTGGGAATGTTATGCCTTTCCCCAGTAAAAGAGTTTGGGTAGTTCCTGTATCCCTAAGTATAACTATAGGTTTACCTGCCTCACTTGAGGGATAAGGAGTTATTTTTCCTTTTGACAAACATTCCCTATAATTCTCAGGTATATTATTCATAAACCCTGCACTCACAGTGGTTTCTGTATTTAGCCTTACAGCTGCAGTCGGAGCTACAGCCTGACCTGTTGTACTCTTGGTCAGGGCCCCCTTCTCTGCATTGGCTTTGTGTACCCCAATACGTTCCGTGGGTTTACCCTGTAACTTCCAACATTCTGCACAAAGATGTCCCACCTTGTGATAGTGGTAACACTTAGGCTTCCGGACCTCAATTCCACCCTCAGCCTCTTCCTTTCTGGCCAGAGGAGGAGATCCCAGGGCGTTCCCAGCTGTCCCTTCTTGTCCCCGGCTACTTGCCTTCCTTTCGGCCTCCCACCTTCTATCCTTCTTGGGTTTGTTGGGGTGACGGAGAAAAGGGTTGGGCTTATACACAAGCTCATAATCATCAGCTGCCTTTCTGACCATTGAAACCTTCTGGTTCTCTACGTGGGTTCTTCCTAACCGAGGGAGTGAACTTTTAAATTCTTCCAGGAGAATTAGTTCCCTAAGATTCTCAAATGTGACCTCTATCTTTAGTGCCCAGATCCAATGATCAAAATTAATCTGCTTTACCCTCTCACATTCTATATAAGTCTACCCAGACAATTTCCAGAGGTTCCGAAATTTCTGTTGGCAAGCTTCAGGGACTAACACATTCATACGCAGAGAGAATAGCCTTTTTTACCATCTCATAATCTGCAGAAGTCTCCTCAGAAAGCATGACATAAACTTCATGAACTCTACCCATCAACCTGCTTAGCATAAGCACTGTCCATCTTTCCTTTGGCCACTTCATCTGTTTGGCTATCTTTTCAAAAGAAATGAAAAATGCCTCTACGCCCTTTCCTCAAACTTAGGGAGGTCTTGCACAAATTTAAACAGCTCTCCACTGGGTCCTGGGCTGGATCTTTCTTCATCAGAATTTTCCTTGAAGTCAAGGCCACCCTGTTGTCTTAGTTCCAGCTTTTTAACTTTGATTTCCCTTCCTTCTCTTTCTCTTTGAAATTCTTGTTCAAGTTTTTTTCATTGTCAATTTTTTTTCCTGCTCAAGTTTTCTCATTACTATTTATTTTTCTTCTTCCAAATGCAAATGTTGCGCTATTACTTCAATTATGTCTGCTTTCGTAGCTCCTGGTTTTAACTCTAACCCCAATTTTGGGGCCAATGTTATTAATGTAACTTTGGTTAAGTTCTTCAAATCACTCGGGGATATATCCTCCATCCCCAGAAAAGTTGCAGCAACTGTTAAAGACATTATGGTGGTGTAGACTTCACTCTATTACACAAGAAACCTGGTTCTTTTTATTTTTCCTATTACCCCATTCATCAATGACCTTCCTTCAATCATAAGGTCAGAAGTGGGGATGTTCGCTAATGATTGCACAATGTTCAAAACCATTCGCGACTCCTCAGATACTGAAGCAGTCTGTGCAGTATCCAGGCTTGGGCTGATAAGTGGCAAGTAACATTCGCACCACACAAGTGCCAGGCAATGACCATCTCTAACAAGAGAGAATCTAACCATCTCCCCTTGACATTCAATGGCATTACCACCACTGATTCCCCCACGATCAACATCCTAGGGGCTACCATTGACCAGAAACTGAACTGGAGTAGCCATATAAATACCGTGGTGACAAGAACAGGTCAGAGGCTAGGAATCCTGCAGCAAGTAACTCACCTCCTGACTTCCCAAAGCCTGTCCACCATCTACAAGGCACAAGTCAAGAGTGTGATGGAATACTCTCCACTTGCCTTGCATGGGTGCAGCTCCAACAACACTCAAGAAGCTCGACACCATCCAGGACAAAGCAGCCCGCTTGATTGGCATCCCATCCACAAACATTCACTCCTTCCACCCAGTGGCAGCAGTGTGTACCATCTACAAGATGTGCTGCAGCAACGCACCAAGGCTCCTTAGACAGCACCTTCCAAATCCGCGACCTCTACCAACCAGAAGGACAAGGGCAGAAAATGAATGGAAACACCACCACCTGCAAGTTCCCCTCCAAGTCACACACCATCCTGAGTTGGAACTATATCGCCGTTCCTTCACTGTCACTGGGTAAAAATCCTGAAACTCCCTTCCTACCAGCACTGTGGGTGTACCTACCTCACATAGACTGCAGATGTTCAAGAAGGCAGCTCACCACAACATTCTCAAGGGTAATTTGGGATGGGCAATAAATGCTGGCCTAGCCAGCGACGCCCACATCCCATGAATGAATAAAAAAAAATTTGCAATTGTCCGTCATCATCGTTGGGTTTATCCCACAGACAGCCCCCAGTTATATGTTACGACTGAGTTGGGAGGAGTGCACTGTTTACTCTAATCCCACTTTTCCACAGGTCACAACACATATTTAAATTTTCCAACTGACCAATACAGTCAATCATATACTCTATTTCTCTCAGGATAAAACACACCAACCAAGTTTTTTAAATAAACAACAAAACTATCACTTTATTATAAAACAAGTCTTAACCAGTAATGAAGTAAAGCATAAACACACAGATTTAAATGTTAAAGTTTCCTTTTTACCTTAGCCCTTCACACTCACACACACATACACCAGTTAACCGGAAAAATAAAAGGGATTTTTGTTTAGAGCTCTGTTACAAAAAAAAAACACTTAGGCTGAATACTTGCTCATTCTTGTAGAAAAAAAAACATATGGAAAGGTGTTGTTTGTTTTGGTTTGGAGTCCCAAATGCGCATAGACGGTTGTCACTGGAATCTTCCTAGAAGAGTTCTTTCCGGACGATGTTGAATATCAGTTTGGGTAGGCTTTCCAATAAATGCAGCAACAGAGGTCTCAGATAGGTCTTCAAAGACCTTTGTACATATACTTCCTGGGTGTTTCCGTAACCCGTTTAGTTTAGTTTATATTGCCTCTCCTCATTATTCTTTGTAAAACTAACCACTTCACACTTGTATTAAATTTCATCAGCTAAGAGTCTGCCCATTTCACTATGGTCTTTTTGTGGGATATGTCGAGCATTCTTTGTTCCAGTCCTACTCAGGCCCCCTCCCCCAACTCTTTTTCCGGTACATTGATGACTGTATCGGTGCCGTTTCCTGCTCCCGCCCCGAACTGGAAAACTTTATCAACTTTGCTTCCAAGTTCCACCCTTCTCTCACCTTTACATGGTCTATCTCTGACACTTCCCTTCCCTTCCTCGACTTCTCTGTCTCCATCTCTGGGGATAGGTTGTCTACTAATATCCATTATAAGCCCACCGACTCCCACAGCTACCTCGACTACAATTCTTCACACCCTACCTCCTGTAAGGACTCCATTCCATTCTCCCAGTTTCTCCTTTTCCGACGCATCTGCTCTGATGATGCTACCTTCCATGATGGTGCTTCTGATATGACCTTCTTTTTCCTCAACCGAGGATTCCCCCCCCCCCAATGTTGTTGACAGGGCCCTCAACTGTGTCCGGCCCATTTCCCGCACCTCTGCCCTCAACCCTTCCCCTCCCTCCCAGAACCGTGACAGGGTTCCCCTTGTCCTCACTTTTCACCCCATCAGCCTCCATATCCAAAGGATCATCCTCCACCATTTCCGCCACCTCCAGCGTGATGCCACTACCAGTCGCATCTTCCCCTCCCTTCCCCTGTCAGCATTCCGAAGGGATCGTTCCCTCTGCGACACCCTGGTCCACTCCTCCATTACCCCCAACACCTAGTCCCCGTCCCATGGCACCTTCCCCTGCAATCGCAGGAGGTGTAATACCTGCCCATTTACCTCCTCTCTCCTCACTATCCCAAGCCCCAAACACTCCTTTCAGGTGAAGCAGCGATTTGTACTTCTTTTAATGTAGTATACTGTATTCGCTGCTCACAATGTGGTCTCCTCTACATTGGGGAGACCAAGCGCAGACTGGGTGACCGCTTTGCGGAACACCTCCACTCAGTCCACAAGCAGGACCCTGAGCTTCTGGTTGCTTGCCATTTCAACACTCCCCCCTGCTCTCACCTCTGTCCTGGGATTGCTGCAGTGTTCCAGTGAACATCAACGCAAGCTCGAGGAACAGCATCTCATCTACCGATTAGGCACACTACAGCCTGCCGGACTGAACATTGAGTTTGATAATTTCAGAGCATGACAGCCCCCCATTTTACTTTCATTTTTAGTTATTTTTTCTTTTTTAAAATTTTTTACAATCTTTTTTCTCGCATTTATTTCATTCCATCTTAGTTTGTTCAGTTTGCTTACCCACTGTTTTTTTCATATTTGCATTTGCTGCTGTTCAATATTCAGTCCGTTAACACCTTATCTGTACTAATGCTTTGTCTTTCAACACACCATTAACATATTGTTTGCCTTTGCTCCATGACCTTTTGGTCAGCTATGTGGCCTTGTCCAATCTACACCTTCTCCTTTGTTATCTCTTGCCCCATCCCCACCTCACTTGCTTACAACCTGTGACATTTCTAATATTTGTCAGTTCCGAAGAAGGGTCACTGACCCGAAACGTTAACTCTGCTTCTCTTTCCACAGATGCTGCCAGACCTGCTGAGTGGTTCCAGCATTTCTTGTTTTTATTGCCAATTTCACGAGTCTGTTTAGGTCCTCTTGGAAGTCTGTTACTATGCCGCTCACTGTTTACTACATTTCTGAGTTTCGTGTCATTGGTATACTTCGAAAATATGCCTTTTATACCCAAGTTCAGCTCATTACTATATATATCAAAAAAGCAGTGGTTTCAACACTGACCCCTGGGGGGAACCATTGCACACTCCTATGTAGTCTGAAAAGCAACTCTTCACCGCTACTCTTTGTTTTCTGTCTCTTAGTCAATTTTACATCTCTATGTTTCCCTTTAATCCGAGGAGCTTTAATATTGCTCGCAAGTTTACTTTGTGGTATCTTATCAAATGTCTTTTTAAAGTTCATATACATGCAAACCGATTCACCCTTACTGTTACTTCATCAAAGCACTCAATCAAGTTAGTCAAACACTATTTGTCTTTCACACATCTGTACTGACTTTCAATTATTAGCTCATACTTTTCCAAATGCCAATTAATTTTGCTCCAGATTATTGCCTCAAGAAGTTTTCCCACCCATCACCAACATTAGGCTGACTGGTCTGTAGTTTTTGAGTTTATCCCTTTCCCCTTTTTAAAATAGTGGAAGATTATTTCTGATGGTTCACCACATGCAATAGGGAAGTGGTGCTGTGCAGTGGGCGCAGCAAATATCTCAGGTAAGGTGCAGAAAACCCATGTAGCAGAGCTTGCCACTGTCTACCAGAACAATGGAATTTACCTGCAGCGTCACCTAGAAAAGCAAGGTAATTCTTAACAAGGCCACGAACAGCCTGCCATGTCGACCTCAGCTGAGTGATCATAACATAAAATTCTGAAAATGCTCAGCGAGTCACGCAGCATTTGTGAAGAGAAGCAGAGTTAACTTTTCAGATCAATGACTTTTCGTCAGAATGTGAAACAGTAACTCTGTTTCTCTTACTGTAAGTGCTGCCTGATTGGCTGAGTGTTTCCTGCACTTCATGTCAGATTTCTAGCATTTTTTGGGGGGATCAGCTGAGTGACAGGCGGAATCAGCAATAGTGTTATTGGGAAAAACCTGCACATTGCTGAGTTGTTCACCAATGCGAAGTTCGAGTTGACTTGTGGGCCCCTTCAAAAATGTGACTCCCATATACGGGCGATGCAAGATCAAGCGGGGTGCTTTAGCCGTTCCTCTGAGGCTGAGTTTTACAAATCCACGCCATTGACTATTTTACATAATTTGAGCTGCAAGGTTTGTTTAATGAGGGCCATTTTATTCAAGGAAAATAGATATCATTATAAGTGACATCACTAATAGAATCGCAGATCTTTAGTATGCGCTGAGAATGACAATGGAGTCGACCGGCTCATATGCAGTATGACAATATGGGTTAACCGGAAATACCCACACTGTCGCTAATTACTTCGCCAAACTAAACATTCTGGGTGAGAGGGACAGTGTGTGTGGGGGGTCACGGATTTTAAACGAGTTTATTGGGGTGGGGGGTCACCTTTTGCCAGCAATCCCCTGCAGATGGAGCAATCATCCTGAAAGCAGTGTTCATTGTCATTTGTAGTAGAGGGGGGGGGGGGGGGGGAGGAGGGGAGGGGAAATCAGTCAGGATTCTTGTTCACCATTAGACTAGCTTTTAATTCCAGATTCTTTTTTTTATTAATTGAATTCAAATTTCACCATCTGCCATGGTGGGATTCGAACCCATGTCCCCAGAGCATTAGCCTGGGCCTCTGGATTACTAGTCCAGTGACATTACCACTATGCCACTGCCTCCCCTTGCAGCTGCCCACCCCCTCCACTGTGCCCCTCTGCCCTCCTGCTTTCCAGGAGGTTGAATCTGCTGCAGCTCATCCTGACTACTCTGCCCAATGTCAGAGTAGGTCTGTTCCCATGCCAACTCCCTCATCTGGGCTTTGTGCATTCATAAGGACTTCCCCTGCCACCCCCAGGGGCCCGTGATGCCAGTAGATTCACGTCACACTCTGGTTTCCTGCCACTCACCACTGTGAAAAACAAGTCTTCCAGCTCCAGAAATGGCTACTCTGTGGCACTTTTGGAGCAGCTGAGCTTTAGTTTGTGCCTCTGCATTATTTTAATCAGCCCTTCCCATAATCCTTATTGCTCCCCAGTGTTCACAACTTGTGCACTCTGCCATGTTCCACACGTGGCGTTCTCCATGATCCTTTCCTTTAAAAATTGAAAACTGCTGCTGACCAGCCTGTTGATGAGCTCTTCAATGAGCTCAGTAGGCACTTAATTGGAGGTGTGCCGTTACCTCCCTCCAAATGTCCCTTTAAAAATGGCATCACGTTCCGGAGGTGGCAGGACCCAGTGCCGACCTCTGAGAATGTGATCTTTAAATTAGCCCACTCCCAGCGGGCTTTTTTATTTTAAATATTATTGAATTTAAATTCCACCTGCTGCTATGGTAGGATTTGAACTCATGTCTCCAGAGCATTAGTCCAGGTCTCTGAAATATTAATCCAGGAGCGTAACCACTATTCTACCATTCCCAGTTTAATCTTAGCCTGTTGCCTGAGGGATGAAGTTTGTAGCTAGGAAATTAAGTTTGGAGCAGGGAACAATGGCTTAATTCTTCCCAATATTTAATTGGAAGAAATTTCTGCTCATCCTGTACTAGATGTCTGATGGGCATTCTGATCATTTAGCAATGGTGGAGTTGAGGGACGTGGTGGTGAGGTAGCGCTGAGTGTCGTCAGCATACATGTGAAACATATGCTGTACTTCCAGATTTTGTTGCCGAGGGGCAGCATGCAGATGAGAAATAGGAGGGGGCCAAGGATAGATCCTTGGGGGACACCAGAGGTAACAGTGCAGAAGTGGGAAGAGAAGCCATTGCAAGTGATACTGTGGCTATGATTAGATGATAGCAGTCCCACCCAGCTGGACAACAGTAGAAAGGCACTGGAGGAGGATGGTGTGATCAACTGTGTCAAAGGCTGCAGACAAGTCAAGAAGGACGCAAAGGGAAAGTTTTCCTTTCTTACAGGCACATAGGATGTGATTTGTGACTTCGATAAGAGCCGTTTCTGTGGCAGGGCCGAACCCTGATTGGAGGGATTCAACCATGGAGTTCCCAGAAAGATGGGCATGGATTTGGGAGTTAACAACATGTTCAAGGACTTAGGAGAGGAAAGGGAGGTTGGAGATGGGTCCGTAGTTTGCAAGGACTGGGGTCAAGGGTTGGTTTCTTAATGAGGAATGACAGCAGATTTAAAGGTGAAGGGGCCAAGACCTAAAGAGAGAGAACCATTAACAATATCAGCTAACTTGGGGACCAGGAGGGGAGGTTGGGTGGTGAGCAGTTTCATAGGAATAGGGTCAAGGGAGCAGGAGGTGGATCTCATGGACCCATCATTCCCCACCACTACTTAAGTTTCAGCAGCACCCATCATTCTCCTTCAATGCATTTACTTATCTTCCTCCATCCACCACTGCCACTCACATCAATCCTTATGTAATGTGATTCCACCTCAGTCAGCTGCCCAATTCTCATTCCACATCCTCAAATGCATGTTAGTGCCACATGTGATGCATATGCCTGATAGTTACCCTCACCGAACACACTGCACCCATCGGATGCCCACATGCCTTACGGACACTCATAGGTATGTCATGCCTCCTTGCAAGAAAGAGTGCAAAATATAGGGAAGAGGGAGAAGATTTGAGGCAGGCCCTCACAGATCATGGAGCTCAGGAATGCCAAACAGGAGGCTTTAGACATAAATGGCATAACAGTGTCCTGACCATTGGAGATGGAGAGACTGGGACTTTATTACTGCATGGTGACAGAATTAATTTCTCTGACCCACATCTCCTACAAGACTATTACTTGACTTGAATTCTGTACTGTGAAATATGGTCACGTTAATCCTATTTAGTTGCAAGGTTTTTACAGACCCATGACTAAATCATATCATAGAACATAGAACATAGAACATACAGCACAGAACAGGCCCTTCGGCCCACAATGTTGTGCCGATCCTTTGTCCTCTGTCAAGGACAATTTAATCTATACCCCATCATTCTCCTTTATCCATATACCTATCCAAAAGCCTTTTGAAAGTCCCTAAAGTTTCTGACTCAACAACTTCCCCGGGCAAGGCATTCCATGCCTCGACCACTCTCTGGGTAAAGAACCTTCCCCTGACATCCCCCTTATATCTCCCACCCTTCACCTTAAATTTATGACCCCTTGTAACGCTTTGCTCCACCCGGGGAAAAAGTTTCTGACTGTCTACCCTATCTATTCCCCTGATCATCTTATAAACCTCTATCATGTCACCCCTCATCCTTCTCCTTTCTAATGAGAAGAGGCCTAGAATGTTCAGCCTTTCCTCGTAAGACTTATTCTCCATTCCAGGCAACATCCTGGTAAATCTCCTCTGCACCCTCTCCAAGGCTTCCACATCCTTCCTAAAATGAGGCGACCAGAACTGCACACAGTACTCCAAATGAGGCCTTACCAAGGTCCTGTACAGCTGCATCATCACCTCACGGCTCTTAAATTCAATCCCTCTGCTAATGAACGCTAACACCCCATATGCCTTCTTCACAGCCCTATCCACTTGAGTTGCAACTTTCAATGATCTATGCACATAGACCCCAAGGTCTCTCTGCTCCTCCACATGCCCAAGAACCCTACCGTTAACCCAGTATTTTGCATTCATGTTTGTCCTTCCAAAATGGACGACCTCACACTTTTCAGGGTTAAACTCCATCTGCCACTTTTCAGCCCAGCACTGCAACCTATCCAAGTCCCTTTGCAGACGACAATAGCCCTCCTCGGTATCCACAACTCCACCAACCTTTGTATCATCTGCAAATTTACTGACCCACCCTTCGACTTCCTCATCCAAGTCGTTAACAAATCAGTCTCTTCCCCGGGGCTAGAAGAACAGCAGCCCCTATCCAGAGATAATGAGGATTCCTAACAGGAGTTCATTCCTTCTAAAGGTGCACCATCATAGGACACATGCCAAACATATGCCAGTGCAGATACAAGCACTTTGATGAATCCTGTAAGACAGTTCAAAAGTGAGCACGTGTAGAGAGTGGTGGTAGGGACAGTTGTGGAGAGTCTGCGTCAGAGGGTATAATCCTTTCCAAGCTTTGCACAGTGGAACAAAAATAATGAATCTTGGGGGCCATCAAGGAAAAGAGGGTCAGCAGCAATTGAGGTATTGGCACATATGCAAGGCACACTGTCCACAGTAGCAGAGGATGAAGCATTTTTAGATTGATGTCATGGACCACTGCAAGGATATATTCCATGGATAGACCGGTCTCCTCTGTGGATCTTCAATTCAAGTATACTAATCAGTCCCAGCTGGCCCTGACCATGGCCATGCAAACTGTGAATGCCAACATTTATGCTATTTTAAGCAGGGTGACCGCTACTTTAGCCGTGGCCTCACAAGGCATCATTGACTTGTTCCAGCTGCTTCCCCCACAGAGAGGTCAAAGTAATGTGCCACTAGCCCAGAAGAGGGACAATAGTGAAAGGGGCCATGGAAGTGGGAATTCCACTCAGTGATTTTCCACATCCCACCCGTTAAATCACCCTCCACCTCGGCCAGTACCTGATATGCTGCCTGTCTCTCGATGGCTGAGTTTACCCCTGTGCACTTACAGGTTGTGCAGGCTTTGCCAGGTTCTCTCAGCCTCCAACACCTGTGGGTATCTCAGAAGTCAAAGGAGGGATCTGAGTAGCCTGCCACTACCTCTGCTGAAGCAACACAGGAGTTGCTTCATGTAAGAGCAATAGGGAAAGGAAGAGTCAAGCTTTGTAGTTCTCTGCAGGTATGCACAAGTGTTAACACAAATGTGTTAGTAAGTTTCATTTATTTACTTATACATATAAAATTTATTAATTTGCACCACTTTTCCATGCTCACCATTCTTGCCTGTTAAGTGGCCAATTGGACTTTCAGATGCTTGGTGATGAATGTGAGGGCATGAATTGAAAAATGGTTGCTTACAGGACTGCTTTGTGTCAATAGGGGGACAAGGGATACGATTTAGTTTGGTCCCATGTGAGTGATTAACTGAACCTTTGTTCCTAGGGCTGCCCTAGTTGTTAATGTGATTGGTTGGTCTGAAGAGTGTAGAGCAGCTTGTTCTTTCACCTCTAGTCCTTGCTGCTGTGCTGTGTTGTGCAGAATGCAGCACACCACAAATATCCTAGAGACCCTCTTTGGCGAGTACTGAAGGCCATCTCCAGACCTATGCAGGCACCTGATTTGCATCTGCAGCATGCCCATGACTGGCCCAATGACACATCGGTCATATGGCTTCTATAGTAGTGCTTGGGGTTCATTGGTGGGTTTCCTCAGAGAGGTCATCAGCCAGATTTGAAAGGATCATCCTTTGTCGCCTAGCAACCACCCCTTATGAGTGGTTTCAAGTAAAATAGGTCAGTGACGTTGAACTCCTGCAGTATTGAAGTATCATGACAGCTCCCAGGGAATCTTGGCACAGGCCCGCACAATCCTCTTGTAGTTGAACACTGATGCAATTAAATCACTTGTGGTTGGTGAATGCTCCTGATTGACCTGCTGGTGCTTGGATTGCCACGTGTGTGCAATCAATGGCATCTGCACTTGAGAAACCTGCCGATGAAAATCCAACTGTCCGCTCATTCTGGCTACTGTTATCAAAGGAGAAGTTTACCTAACTCCCAGCCCGCAAACAATCCATCCTGCCAAATGCATTTACATGCAGCTGAGTAAGAGATCCTTGATATGTCTCTAGTAGCATCTGGAATGAACAGGAGATAAGAGTGAGTGGTAGTGACTTTTTCAGTCACTGGTAATGTGAGGTCACCATCCAGCAGGTAGCAGGTCGTCTTCTAGGAGGCTGCAGATGTCTGTGAGCACTCCGCATGACAATCTCAGACTTCAGAAGCACTGCTCTTCTGAGAGGTCAAGCTGAGCCTCCGTCAGTACACCTCCTGCGAATTATATCTCACTGTTGCTCCCCTCTTGGCTGTCCACCTGCAGCTTTATCCACAGCATGCCCTTGCTGCTGCAGATTGCCTATCTCATCCAAAATCCAATCTAAAGAAGCCATGCAGCCACCCACCCTGACATTTTCTGTGTGAAGGCCTCTAAACTGTACAAATAAGCCTCTCATTACAAATACTGTCACCAAACCGTTTGCCAAAGGGAAATGAGGAAAAAAAGCTGTGGCCACTTAGCTTTTATTCATATTGAGACACCTGACTGTTAACCATCTCCGTTAAGTGCCACTCCATCTCACCTATGCTTTGATACCAAGTTTCCTGAACCTGTGCAGGAAGTGTTAATTTCAAATCACTGGCAAAATTTCATTAAAAGACCCTAATTAAAATATTATAATCACCAATACGTTTCCCCAGAGTGGGTTACTCACACACACCCAAACCTGCTGCATTTAAATGGGAAGTTAGTGTGCTTACGATAGGTTTCAGATTTTTACCAATTTTATCCCTCCACCCCCCAACCATCATGGGGGAGAAGGGGTAAAATTTCATTTGTTGGTCTGTTACAGATACCAGTCTCTCTCTGGCAAATGTGTCACCTTGGAGCCAACTGTACCTCATGGACAAAAAAAGGTCTCTTGTTTGTTCTTATAACTACTACTTAGCTTGCATGTTAATTCATTCAGTCTTTCTGTTTTTTGTTTGCTTTCTGTTTCCCTCTTTAACTCTTGCATGGCTCTCACTTCCTTACGTTGTCTATCTCTAAATATTTTTCTCATCCTTCTAGCTACCTTTCTCTTTCCTGTCTCTTCTCTCCTGTATGTTTTGCAATTTTTCTGGATCTGAATCTCTGTTGTACATCTCCCATTCCCATGCTCGCTGCTCCTCCAATCACAGATTCCTCTCTCCTGTGTTTGCTGCTCCATCAATCATAGCTGCACTTTTCCCATGATCTCCCCAGCTGCTCACGCTGTTGCAGTTGGGATTTGATGTTCATCCCTGCCCCTCGCTCAAACTCGCTGTTGTGAGCGGCTTGTTTATTTCAGTGTGTGGTACATTCCAGATTGCTGCATGGTCACGCACCTTAGAGGGAACATTGCCAATGATGCCCACGGAAGGTACAACTGAAGCCACATGAGCCCAAGAGTGGTCAGTGAGAAAGCTATTGGAATGCTGAAGATTCAACTCATGCCTGGACAGATCTGGAGGTTCCCTTCAGAATGCACCAGAAAGGGTTCCCAGAATGATAATGGTCCACAGCAGCAAGGACTGGAGCTCCAGGAGGAGGAAGGTGATGACTGCTCTGCATCTTGGGAGGAAAAGAAGAGCTCCAGAAGAAAGAGGAGAAGCGAGGACATCCTCACCTGCTCAATTAACTGCCAGTGATGCCCAAGAATGAATGATTCAGGCATGCTTCAACTAATGAGGCAGTGCAGCCATCTGGCACACCAATTGTTTATCTATTGTGCTCTCCAGCAGCTCCCAGCACAAAGCAATCATGATAGAATTTCACATTCAGTTTGAAGGGAAGAAATGTAGGTCTAAGACTAGTGTTTTAAACCTACATAAAGGTAATTAGGTAGGTGAACCTACCTAGGCTCAACTATCACCAGTAACCTGTCTCTAGATGCAGAAATCAACAAGCGCATGGGAAAGGCTTCCACTGCTATGTCCAGACTGGCCGAGAGAGTGTGGGAAAATGGCGCACTGACACGGAACACAAAAGTCCGAGTGTATCAGGCCTGTGTCCTCAGTACCTTGCTCTATGGCAGCGAGGCCTGGACAACGTATGTCAGCCAAGAGCGACGTCTCAATTCATTCCATCTTCGCTGCCTCCGGAGAATACTTGGCATCAGGTGGCAGGACCGTATCTCCAACACAGAAGTCCTCGAGGCGGCCAACATCCCCAGCTTGTACACACTACTGAGTCAGCGGCGCTTGAGATGGCTTGGCCATGTGAGCTGCATGGAAGATGGCAGGATCCCCAAAGACACATTGTACAGCGAGCTCGCCACTGGTATCAGACCCACCGGCCGTCCATGTCTCCGCTTTAAAGACGTCTGCAAACGCGACATGAAATCCTGTGGCATTGATCACAAGTCGTGGGAGTCAGTTGCCAGCATTCGCCAGAGCTGGCGGGCAGCCATAAAGACGGGGCTAAAATGTGGTGAGTCGAAGAGACTTAGCAGTTGGCAGGAAAAAAGAGAGGCGCAAGGGGAGAGCCAACTGTGCAACAGCCCCGACAAACAAATTCTCTGCAGCACCTGTGGAAGAGCCTGTCACTCTAGAATTGGCCTTTATAGCCACTCCAGGCACTGCTTCACAAACCACTGACCACCTCCAGGCACTTACCCATTGTCTCTCGAGATAAGGAGGCCAAAGAAGAAAGGTAATTATAAGGATGTGAAGGCAGAGCTAGCTAAAGTGAACTGGGAAACTAGGTTAAAAGGTAGGGCAGTCGAGCTGCTGTGGCAGACTTTTAAGGAGATACTTAATAACTCTCAGCAAAGATTTATCCCAGTGAGAAAGAAAGACTCTTTGAGAAGGATGCATCATCCGTTGCGAAATAAGGAAGTTAAGGATAGTATCAAATTGAAGGACTGTACAAATCTGCAAAAATTAGTGGTAGGTCAGAAGATTGGACAGATATTAAGAACCAGCAAAGAGTGACTAAAAACAACCAAGAGGGAGAAAGTAGAGTATAAGAGAAAGCTATCTAGTAATAAAAAAAAAAATAGTAAGAATTTTTACAAGTTTTTAGATAGGAAAAGAGTAACTAAAGCTATGTTGGTCCTCTAGAGAGAGTCTGCAGAATTGATAACGGAAAACAAGGAAATGGCAGAGGCATTGAAGAGGTATTTTGTGTCTCTCTTCATTTTAGAAGACTTTGAAAACTTCCCAAAGATGGCTGAAAATCAAGAGGTGAGAGGGAGAAACTTAAAACAAAAAGGTTCTGGGAAAACTATTAGACCTAAATAAAGGCTGACAAGTCCCCAGGACCAGATGGCCTGCATCCTAGCGTCTTAAAAGAAGTGGCTGCACAGATTGTTTAGCCATTGGTTATAATAGTCATAGAGAGATACAGCACTGAAACAGGCCCATCGGCCCACTGAGTCTGTGCCGACCAACAACCACCCATTTATACTAATCCTACATTAATCCCATATTCCCTACCACATCCCCACCATTCTACTACCACCTACCTACACTAGGGGCAATTTATAATGGCCAATTTACCTATCAACCTGCAAGTTTTTGGCTGTGGGAGGAAACCGGAGCACCCGGTGAAAACCCACGCGGTCACAGGGAGAACTTGCAAACTCCACACAGGCAGTACCCAAAACCGAACCCAGGTTGCTGGAGCTGTGAGGCTGCGGTGCTAACCACTGTGCCGGCCTGATCTTCCAAAATTACTTAGATTCTGGAAGGGTCCCAGCCGATTGGCAAATAGCAAATGTAAGCCAGTTAGTCTACCATCTATTATAGGGAAAATGCTAGAATCTATTATTGAAGTTATAGCAGGATACTTAGAAAATCATAATGGGATCAGACAGTCAACATGGTTTTGTGAAAGGGAAATCGTATTTAACTAATTTTTTTTTAGAGTTCTTTGAGGAAATAACAAGCAAGATGGATAAACAGAAATGTGTAGATATGGTGTGCTTGGAATTCCAAAAGCCATTTGATAAGGTGACATTAAAGGTTACTACACAAGATGAGAGCTGGGGGTTAACATATTAGCATGGATAAAGGATTGGTTAGCTCACAAGAAGCAGAGAGTAGGAATAAATGGGTCTTTTTCAGGTTGGCAAGCTGTAACTAATGGAGTGCCACAGGGATCAGTGCTGGGGCCTCAACTATTTACAATCTCTATCAATGACTTGAATGAAGGGACCGAATATATGGTAGCTAAATTTGTCAATGACACCAAGATAGTAAGGCAAGTTAGAGTCTACAAAGGGATATAGATAGGTTAATTGAGTGGGCACAAATTTGGCAGATGGAGTATAATGTGGAAAATGTGAACTTGTCCACTTTGGCAGGAAGAACTGAAATGCAGAATATTATTTACATGGAGAGAGATTGCAGAATGCTGTTATATGGAGGGATCTGGGTGTCCTTGTACATGAATCACAAAAAGTTAGTATGCAGGCACAGCAAGTGATTAGGAAGGCAAATTGAATGTTGGTGTTTATTGCAAGGGGATTTAAGTATAAAAGTAGGGAAGTTTTACTGCAGCTGTACAGGACCTTGGTGAGAACACATCTGGAGTACTGTGTACAGTTTTGGTCTCCTAATTTGAAAAAGGATATCATTGCATTAGAAGTGGTTCAGAGAAGGTTCACTCAACTCAGTCTGGGGATGAAGGGCTTATCTTAGTTTGGGCCTATATTCATTGGAGTTTAGAAGAATGAGAGGTGATCTTATTGAAAGATCCTGAGAGAACATGATAACAGTGGATACTGGGAAGATGTTTCCTCTTGTGGGGGATACTAGAGCTAGGGGACACAGTTTAAGAATAAGAGGTCTCCCTTTTAAGATGGTGAGGAGACATTTTTTTTCTGAGGGTTGTTAGACTGTGGAAGTCTCTTCCCCAGAAAGCAGTCGAAGCTGGGTCATTGAATTTTTTTCAAGGCCGAGTTAGATAGATTTTTGATAGACAAGGGGGTCAAGGGTTATGAGGGGCAGGCAGGAAGGTGGAGTTGCGACCACAACCAGATCAGCCATGATCTTATTGAATGGTGGAGCAGGCTCAAAGGGCCAAATGGCCTACTCCAGCTCCTAAGTCTGTGTTACTATGTAGTCAACAAACCATCGCTTTCACTGCCACCTCTTGCTCATCTTTAACTCGTCATACCATTTTTCACAAGACAGAAAGCCACTTGGGGAGGATGGTGGAACTTTGAAATAAAGTTTATGGCTCATAAACATTGAACAGAAATGTGACAATGTAACACAGTATTAAACACCCAAATGATTACCCTTGTGCAACTACAAATCCTTTCTCTTCTTTTTCCTATTGCTCCTAAGTTGTGCAACCCCTGTGGCTTCAGCAGAGCTAGAGGCAGCCTGCTCAGATGCTCTTGGCTGACGTCCTCTAGGTTTTGGAGCCCATGAGGGCCTCATCATATACTGCCCCACCCGCACCTGTGTGGTGGCAGTCTGCCATCAAGACAGAAGGCAGTATGCAGGGCTCTAACAGGGGGAGGGGTAGTAGAAGCACTATGAGCAGAGTCCCCACTGTCATGTGCACTTTCTTCATCTTCCCTCTCATCGACCACCTGCACTTTCCACAGCTGGAGAATACTTTGCTGTACTTCAGTGAGGTACTGTGTGACCAAGGTGAGGTTTTCCTTTATCCTACTTATGGTGGCAGACTGAGTGTGTTGGCAGCTGGTGAGGACCAGCATGCACCTGCTTGCCAAGATATCATGGCACTCATGCTACTCTCCAATTGTGTGTAGTGTGTTAGGAACGCTGGACTTTGAAACATGATTATTTTAAAAATTGTGATTTTTAAAAGTTTAAGATGGAGTCCTGAAGGTCAGGTGACCTCATACCCACTCCACTAAAAGGACAAGTCAGATCAAATACTTTTTTGGGGGGAAAAAACAGAGTCTGAAGGGGTAACACCTAAAGAACAATGGGTTTCACCCTTCAAGACTTTCAGATCGTAGAAGAGGGGTTCAGTGATTCTGAAGACTCAAATGTACAAAGCAGTTGTTAATACTTGGGAACAATGGAATGTCCAGGTGGCTCTGTGAAACCAGACCTCTGGATTTTGCATATTGGAACGGGATAACAAGCTATTGCCTCTACAGTCCAGATAGATTTAACACATTTCCAGAAGACAGACCGGCTGCAAGAGAGGAAACCAGCAGTTGTGGCCTCAAGGTAGGCTGTAAGAAGGGAACCCTGCAGTTGTAGTCTGAGAGCAGGCTGTAACGATGACAATCGGCTGTTGCAGCCTTGAGAGAGAAAGAGAGGAGACACCTGCTCTCGGAATCCTGATACAGCAAAAGGCTGCGAAGACTTGAATCTGTTTTGAAAGTTGGAACTTGCGTAAAAGTAGACAACTAGCAGGATCACCAGGAATTGCCTTATTCACAGAGGTGTGTATATGAGCTGGTGGAAGGTGCACATGAATCCTGTGATGGTGCTTCCTCAGAGTGTGTGGCCCCTTCTGAGGAGTCTTCCTCCTCCTCCAGCACGAATTGCTGTAAGATCTGGGGGAGATGAAAGACATGAATTAGGACTGACCAGGTGAGAGGGTTCTAAGACATCATTGTGTAGATTATCATAATTCAGTGGCTGCTGACATCGTGTACATGATTGAGAGTTGTATGCCATGTGGCTCTATGAAATTTAATTGTGTCACCGGGTAGCAGGGAGACCCCCATCTCTCCATTAATGGGTAGGCATGCTGAGACCCAACATATCTTCAGGGCCACCTCTACAGCAGCAGTCAAGGTGGAGATGACTGGAGGGCCACCCCAGGTTCTTTACCTCTCACTGATATTCTATTCTATGTGCTCATTTTCAGGAAGAAGAGAAAGAAAAGACCCATGAGTGTGAGAAGTGGAATGTTTTGACTGGATGGAACGACATTTGTAATGGGGCACTGTGAGGAATGGGTGAGACATGACATTAAGATGAGGGTGTGTGTGTGGTGATTGGTCGGATGGGGATGTGAAGAGGTATCTTGAGAAGAATGGTGCACCTGCAATTTTTGCTAGTCTGAGGAGTGATGTGTAGAAGGCAAGGTTGAGTGAAGAGGATTGCAGTTGAATGTGGGTTGCCACTCACCTTTCCTCCCCTGAATCTCTTATGGTACTGTATCCAGGAGTGAGGCACCATACTCCTGCTGCTGATCTCCTTTGCCACTTGCAGCCATGCCTGCTTGCTCTCTGGGGCTTCTTTCTTCATCCAGTCATGAGCAAAGGAATCTCCCTGTGGACCCTTAGAGCCCACAGCATGATGTCCAGGGATGCATCTGAGAACCATGGGGTGCAGCTGTCCCATGTTCATACTTCATCTGTGAAGTCTCTGTTTTGACATTCCCAGAATGATTCCATTCTGACCCACACAGGGTCCCTTTAAATAGTGCAGCTGAAACAGACAGCTGGGATTCATCATGTATGCCTGCTCTAATTGGTTAGGAAAGCCAGAAGTTAGATGCAAATGCTGTGCTGAGTTAAAAAGCCTCTTGACAAATATGCTGCTGAAACTTCTGGATACGCTGCCGGCGTTAAAATTCAAAAGCTGTGTGGTCTCTAATAACTATCTTAACTCTTTAAATAGACCAATTTTACATTTATTCCCTCAACAAAATATTTACTGATGCACTATCCCATTAGTGTGAAATTGAATGTGAACTCCAAAATAAACATGTGTATGGATTTATTAAATTGACATTGTTAAGGGACTGGAGATTAGTGGATCTCTACAAATATTAAATAGTTTTCAAAAATGTAATTCTAGTTACCACAGAATAAATGATTCTGGTTTTTATAGACAACTAATTATTTTTGCATTAGCTATATAAACTGGCAAAGCTCAGTGAAAAGATCTTGAATAAATGCCATCTTGGAGCAATAAATCATGCCACTGCCAAGTCAATAGTGTTGTTCTGGCTTAGTTCAAAAGGGCAGTCGTGATCAAAGCAGCGTTAATCCAGCAAATTGAACATCTCCATTGATTTTATGGGGGGGGGGCAGAATTATAATGATGAAATTCTCTCTTTCAGCAGAGTTCATGACAGCAGCACAGACGGTCCCAGGAAATTTTGGTGTGGCCTAAGTAATGCCATAATTTCCTGAAAATAGTAATGTCATGCCCTATAGCAGAGCCATATTCCTGCAAATTCTGGCCCTGCAATTTAAGATGCTCTCAAAATAACACAGATCTTCTTTTAATATGGAGTAACTGAGATATTGAATGTCCCATCAGGTTTTCAGCAGAATTCATAATCATTTTTAAAAGGAATGTAGATAAATGTTTGAAAATGAAATAAATTAAATGGATAAAGGCCAGGCAATAGTAATTATTGAATAGTTCTTTTACAATGCTGTGCTGGTGTGATGGCTGAGTGGCTCCCTTTATTCTGTATTCAATCTCATCGCATTTTTTAACTTCATATTTTATCTTGATGGCAATGACCCATGCAAATACAACCAGAATCAACATCCCTGATTTTACATTTCCCTTATCTTGGGGTGGTTACGCTAAATTCAGTGTTCCCATTGGCTAACCAGGCTGAGATCAGATAACACAGATTACAGATATAACCTGAGATTTTCCTAATCTGTATGGTTCAGTTTTGGACCATGCAATGTATCTAACCACCATCGATCATCAAAAAGCCATTACTGAGATACCCAAGTCCTCACAGTTCAAAAAGCATACAAAACTGTGGCTCACCAATACCAAATGCTTAACTCTGAAGATTCTAGTTTGAAAAGCTAAGTGCCAAAATTATTAAACACAGCAGTATGAATTTCTGTGTTTTCTTCTTTGGCCTCCTTGTCTGGAGAGACAATGGGTAAGCGCCTGGAGGTGGTCAGTGGTTTGTGGAGCAGCGCCTGGAGTGGCTATAAAGGCCAATATTCTGGACTTATAACCCGTAACTGCTGCCTTCCGTGTTGTTTCGGTCGCTGTGAGGCGACTATGGAGTCACCTCTCCATGGCGCATGCCTGGGCAAATGTATGGAGGTTGAGAGTTGCCCAAGCGTCAAAAACCCCTCTCGGCCTTTCTGGTGGGGTCCAAAGGAATGCAGAGCACGACGTTTGGCACCGGTATGGCTGCAGGAACTGCCGGAAACATGCCAAAGGTGACACATGACCGCCTACGGGATTCCGCTCCGGATTTTCTGTTAGGGTTTACTCCCTTAGCCTTGGTCTATCCCGAGATGCCCACAAGGCAGTGGGGTTGTTAGGGCCCCTACACAGGGGTAGGAGGATGCCGGTGGGAGGAGGGGGTACTGTGTACAGTATTGGTCTCCTTATTTAAGGAAGGATGTAAATGTGTTGGAAGCACTTCAGAGAAGGTCAATACTAATAAATAAGGCTAATACCTGGAATGGATGGGTTGGCTTATGAGGAAAGGTTGGACAGGCTAGGCTGTTTAGAAGAGTTTAGAAGAGTAAGAGGCGACTTGATTGAAACATATAAGATCCTGAGGGGTCTTGACAGGTTGGATTTGGAAAGGATGTTTCCTCTTGTGGGATAATCTAGAATTAGGGATCACTGTTTAAAACATTTAAGACAGAGATGAGGAGAAATCGTTTCTCTCAGAGGGTCATGAGTCTTTGGAACTCACTTCCTCAAAAGGCAGTGGAAACAGAGTATTTGAATATTTTTAAGGCTGAGGTAGATAGATTCTTGATAAGCAAGGGGGAGAAAGCTTATTGGGAGTAGGAGTAGGACCCATTAGGGACCAAAGGGGAAATCTGTGGGTGGAGCCGGAAGACATTGGTAGGGTGTTGAACGAATACTTCACATCTGTCTTCACCCAAGAGAATGAGGATGCAGATATGGAACTCAGACAGAGAGAGAGAGACTGTGAGGTTCTTGAGCAAATTATCATAGGTAGTGACAAGGTATTGGAGGTTTTGGCAGGCTTAAAAGTGGACAGATCTCCAGGTCCGGACAATTTGCGTCCCAGGATGCCGCGAGAGGCGAGGGCGGAGACCGCGAGGGCGGAGACCGCAGGGGCCCCGACCCAAATCCTTAATTCTTCTCTGGCCACTGGGGAGGCGCCAGAGGACTGGAGGACAGCCAACGCGGTCCCACCATTCAAGACAGGTTGCAGAGACAAGCCAGGGAACCACAGACCAGTGAGTCCCACGTCAGTGGTAGGGAAACCACTGGAGAAAATTCCGAAGGAGAAAATTCCGCAGGAGAGAATCCACCTCCACCCGGAGAGGCAAAATCCGATCAGGAATAGTCAGCATGGCCCCATCAGAGGGAGGTCATGCTTAACAAATCGATTGAATTTCTCGAGCATGCGACCAGTTGTGTAGATGAGGGTAATGCAGCTGATGCAGTCCACATGGACTTCAGCAAAGCCCCCAACAAGGCCCCACATGGGAGACCAATTGCCTCCTTCCCATGAAGTACTTTTGAAGTGTAGTCACCATTGTAATGTAGGAGAATGGCAGCAAATATGCGCACAGCAAATACCCAAAAACAGCAATGTGATAATGACCAAATAATCTGTTTTTGTGTCATTAATTGAGGGAGAAATATTGGCCAGGACATCAGGGATAACTCCCCTTCTCTTCTTTGAACTAGTGCCACAGGAATTTAACATTCACCTAAGCAGCCAGATAGGGCCTCGTTGTAGGGGGATGGATAATGTTTCAGTGGTCAAACAACAACTTGCATTTTAAGCACCTTTAACGTAGTAAAAGGTCCCAAAGCACTGCACAGGAACATTAATCAAACAAAATCTGACACCGAGCCACATAAGGAGAGATTAGGACACATGACCAAAAGCTTGGTCAAAGAGGTAGGCTTTAATGAGTTAGAGAGGCAGGGAGGTTTAAGGAGAGAATTCCAGAGCTTAGACAGCTGAAGGCACTGTTGTCAATGGTGTAACAATGAAAATCCAGGATATACAAGAGGTCAGAATTGGAGGAGTGCAAATATCTGAGGGTTGTAGAGCTGGATGAGGTTCATAGAATGTCTACAGCACAGAAGGAGGCCATTCAGCCTGTCATGTCTGTGCCGGCTCTCTGCAAGAGCAACTTACCTAGTCCCACTCCCCAGCCTTTATGCAAGGAAGGAGGGAGACAGAAAGCAGGAAACTATAAATCAGTTAGCCTAACATCAGTCATAGGGAAATTACCAGGATCCATTATTAAGGAGGTAATAGCAGGATACATAGAACATCACAATGGGATCACAGTCAACATGGTTTTGTGAAAGGAAAATCATGTTTAACTAATTTATTGAAGTTCTTTGAGGATGTAACAAGCAGGGTGGATAAAGGGGAACCTGTAGATTTCCAAAAGGCATTTGATAAGCTGCCATATCAAAGCTTACTACACAAGATAAGAGCACATGACGTAGAGGGTAACATATTAGCATGGAAAAAGGACTGGTTAGCAAATAGGAAGCAGAGAGTAGGGATGAATGGGTCTTTTTCGGGTTGGCAAGCTGTAACAAGTGGAGTACCACAGGGATCAGTGAGTTGGATAAAGGGACCAAATGTATGATAACTAAATTTGCCGATGACACCAAGATAGGAAAGAAAGTAAGTTGTCAAGAGGAGGTAAAGAGTCTACAAAAGGATATAGATAGGTTAAGTGAGTAGGCAAAAATTTGACAGATGGGAGTATAATGTGGGAAAATCTGAACTTGCACACTTTGACAGGAAGAATAGAAAAGCTGTATACGATTGATATGGAGAGAAATTGCAGAACTCAGTGGTGCAGAGAGGTCTGGGTGTCCTGGCACATGAATCACAAAAGGTTAGTATGCAGGTACAGCAAGTGCAAATGGAATGTTGTCATTTACTGCAAGGGAAATAGAGAATCAAAGTAGGGAAGTTGTATTGCAGCTGTACAGGACCTTGGTGAGACCATATATGGGGTACTACGTAAAGTTTTGGTCTCCTTATTTGAAAATGGATATAATTGCATTAGAAGCAGTTCAGAGAAGGTTCAATCAACTAATTCCAGGGATGAAGGGCCTATCTTAGGAAGCAAGGTTGGGCCTCTACCCATTGGATTTTAAAAGAATGAGAGGTGATCTTATTGAAACATAAAAGGCCCTGAGGGGACTTGATAGAGTGGATACCAGGAAGATGTTTCCTCCTGTGGAGGAGACTAGAACTAGAAAGCACAGTTTAAGAATAAGTGGTCTCCCTTTTAAGACGTAGATGAGGAGATTTTTTTTTCTTAAAGGGTCATTAGTCTATGGAATTCTCTTCCCCAGAAAACAGTGCAGGCGGGGTCATTGAACTTATTCTAGGCTGAATTCGATAGATTTTTGATGGACAAGGGAGTCAAGGGTTATGAGGGGGGGGGGGGGGGGCAGACAGGAAAGTAGAGTTGAGACCACAACGAGATTAGCCATGATCTTATCGAATGGCAGGGCTCGAGGGGCTGAACGGCCTACTCCTGCTCCTAAGTCCTATGTTCCTAGAAGGTCATGTTGGGCCTTCTTATTGAGTTGCTTCAGTCTTTATAAGTGGAAATAGACTAGAGAGTGAATACAAACTAGTTTCAACAGTCAAAATGAATACAATTTACCATACCATACCATACCACCATACCAATTTAGTTACAAAATTAGGTAGATATGCAATAAATGAGATTAATTGTACAGCATAAAGCAATACACTCGAACTTTCAACTCGGGCAGGGTTTGTAGCAGTATCATCTGTTTTACTTCAGTGCCAAGGTTGAAAGTTCTGCCTAGTTCGGCAATAAATTCTGACCTTGACAGGAATTCCCATATTCTAAGAGTGTCTGCCATGGCTCAGTGGGTAATACTCTTGCCTTTGTGTCAGATACTTGTGAGTTCAAGTCCCAGTCCAGAGACCTGAACACAAAAAGCTACTCCAGCGCTCAGGGAGTGCTACACTGTCGGAGAAGCCGTCTATCAGATAAGATGCTAAACCTGTCTGCCACTGCAGTTAAAAGATCTTTTGACACTATTTTGAAGAGGAGCTGGGGAGTTCTCCCTTGTACAAAAGCAAAATACTGTGGTGCTGGAAATCTGAAATAAGAACAGAAAATGTTGGAAACACTCAGCAGGTCAGGCAGCATCTGTGGAGAAAAAAGAGAGTTAACATTTCTAGCTAAAGGGTTATTTCCAGAGTTCTCCCTTGTATCCCAGTCAATATCTATTCCTCAACCAACATCACAAACAGATTATCTGCTCACATATCACATTGCTATTTCTGTCCTTTTTCCTTCCTTCATCAGAGTTCTCAAAACCCCTTTAATGCAATGGCAACAAAATGTGTCCCAAACCATATCCTTTAGGTAGGGAGTTTCAGATAAAACATGCTCACACAAATCTTTTTCTGAAATGGCTTCAGAATTCACCAAGGGCAAAGAAATCTGTAGATAGACCCTGCTTTGATTCATTTCTTTAAAGGAGGAAACAAACTAAACAGGTTTCCCTCAGGAGTGCAGGCCAACAACCTTTAAAGTAAAAAAAAGTGTCAGCTGGCTTTTATCCTTGTCTTTAACCATCACCATTCAGAAACGTACTGCAACTTGGAGCACAGATGGTGACACTGCCACCTTGACTGAAGCTGCCCCAGCCAGGTACACGTTCCATCATATCCTGCCCTAATCACCATAGCAATAAGGTGGCTCTTATCATCAGGCCCCATCTTGACCTGTCCTCTTGCTCCTCTCGCACCTCGTCACCTTGTGCCATCCATTCCCTTTACCTTCAAAGCAATTCTCGCCTATCACCCTTCCAAGTCCCTGGCAACATCCCAGCTGAAGGTTTCTCTCTCCTCATGCAACGTCTACACGGAGTGATCAACCTTCAACTAAGTTCCCTTTTCCAATGATTTCTCTCCATTCCTGTTCTCACTGAACCCCACTCCCCACCCACCACCTCAGCTCATCAATTTAGGACATTGTCTCAGCTCAGAGGATTTTATCTTCACTGATAACTTTGTTTTTCTTAACAGCCACACTTGCTTCTGCCAAGAATGGAACGATCTCCCAGCTCCCTATTCAGCAAACTCTCAAGCTCCCAACTTCCTTTCAGTTCCTCTAGCTGCCTCGATACAACTACTAATTTCTGTCACTCAACAGCTCTCTTACCTCTCCCTTCAATGTTCTTATTCCCTCCGAGTGTCTCAGTGTCTCCCAATCCCATCAATCCAATTCTCATCACTGTGTATTTAAAGCAGTGCACCTAGGGCACAGTGGGCTTACTTGTTCACCAACTATAGTTCAAATTCTCCCATTACTTCAGGACTATCCTAGAGAGGATCATTGCCGTTTCTTCGTTGTTCCTTCTAGGCACAGTGGCGGCACAGTGGTTAGCACTGCAGCCTCACAGCTCCAGCGACCCGGGTTCAATTCTGGGTACTGCCTGTGTGGAGTTTGCAAGTTCTCCCTGTGTCTGCGTGGGTTTCCTCCGGGTGCTCCGGTTTCCTCTCACATGCCAAAGACTTGCAGGTTGATAGGTAAATTGGCCATTAGCAATTGCCCCAAGTATAGGTAGGTGGTAGGGAAATATAGGGACAGGTGGGGATGTGGTAGGAATATGGAATTAGTGTAGGATTAGTATAAATGGGTGGTTGATGGTCGGCACAGACTCGGTGGGCCGAAGGGCCTGTTACAGTGCTGTATCTCTAAAACTAAAGCATACACTAAGGTAACCTTCTCAATGACATCCACCTCCAGTTCCATCAAACCCAACCTGGTTCAATTTATCACACAACCATACCTCAACTCATTTCTCACTGACAATCAATGGCTCCCTCGCATCAAAATCTGTCACTCCCAACTTTCAAAATTATAATTTCCATCCTCAAAAAACCCACACTATCCCTCTATCTTTGCTTATTACCTCCCTATCTCCAATTCTCAACCTCTGTCTATAAAGTGCTCAACGATATCATTGCCATCTAGCTCCTTACCCACCTTTCACAAGACTCCCTATTTGGATTCCTTCAATTCAACACCCATCCTACATCCAATCATAAATGATCTAGTCAGGCACGAAATACTAATATACTATTCCTCCTCATCTTCCTGCTACATTTAACGAAGACGTTCACACCATCTGTGTGTTGATCTTGGCACACTGGTAACACTCTTTGGGTCAGATAGCCCCATCCCAGGACCTACGCTATATAATATAGCTGATAATTCAGTGCAGTACTGAAAGGACTGCTGTGCAGGTCAGTGGTGCTGTCTTTTAAATGAGGCATTAAATGAGGCCCGAAGTACCCTCTCAGGTTGGTATAAAGGACATTATGGCACTAATCAGAGGTACAGGGTAGATCTCTTGATATCTTGGCCATCAGGAGCCAAGAGTCAAATTGAAGATCAGTCCCTAGAGGGTGAAAATCTCCAGATTTCCAGCTCCATGTGCTAACTGACAGAGGGATAAACAAATCAGGAAAGTGAATGCATGTGAAAGTCTGGTGTGGGAACAAGATACCCTATTTCATAGGACACTGACATCAGCACTGGGATATGATGCATCTGACCTAGGCTGGAGCCACGATCCTAATGGAAAGGAGAAACAGGGCTGTGGAAAGGACTTTAACCCAGTAAAAGAGGGGAGGGAATGATTGGGCGAGAATAATATTAACATGAAGATAAGAGTAGGAATTGAAGACAGCAAAGGGCAGAGTGCAAAGAGTGATAAATAACAAAAAGTCCAGGAACAGAAGAGGTTATAACAAAATCCCTGCTAAAAACAAAGCAGCAGTGATTAAAAAAGCATATCCTAAATTATCTGTACAGCAATGTATAGAATATCAGCACCAAAAATTATGATAAGTCCAAGTGTGAAAAATACACTATTTGGACATATGGGCAGGGTGGGGACAGTTAATCAAATAAGAGTTCTGTACACAAATGCACACAGCTTAAGAATGAAAACAAGTGAATTAGTAGCAGAAATTCAGCTTAAGGATCTGATATAGGAACCATTACAGAGACACGGCTATAAGCTGATGACTGGAAGCTAAATGTTCTAGGCTGCAAGGTTTTTTAGAAAGGATAAATTGAGACAGGAGGACAAATATTTATAAAAGACTATTACGGCAATAGAAAGAAAGAATTTCAGTGAGCATGATCAGTCAGTGAAAACACTACGGTTAGAATTCAGGAGCAACAAAAAATGTAAGACTCTAGTGACTGTTGTTTACAGACCTCCCAATAGTGAGATGTATAAATATGGAGATCAGGGAACTACCTAGGAGAAACAACTTGGTTATAATGGGAGATATTAATATCCACACAGACCAAATGAAGTTGAACAGCTCAAGTACAAAGGCAATGAATTTCTTGAATGTACGCAGTACCACCTTTCTAGAACAATACATTTTAGAACCAGCAAGGGAACAGGCGATTTTAGATTTAGTGATGAGTAGCGAACCAGAATTAATTAACAATCTTACCGTATCGGAATATCGTGCAAATAGTGACCAGAATATGACTGAATTGAAATTAAGGTTTGAGAGGGGGAAGGGAGAGTCACAAATCAAGGTTTAAAATTCAAGCAAGGCAAACTTCGAAGGGAATGAGAAATAAATTGACCACAGTAAAGTGGGCTGAACTGTTAATAGATAAGGCCTACAAACAGTTGGATGTATGCAAAGAAATATTTGGCCTAATACAAACCATGATATACAAACAAAGGCAAACGCTCCACTTGTGTGGATAAGCTACTATGGTCAACAAAAGAGGTAAGAGACAGCATCAAACTAAAAGAAAATGCTTACACAAGGGAAATGGTGAAGTCCAGCAGACTGGGAGAGCTATAAAAAGTAACAAAGGGATGCAAATAAAGTAATGAGGTGCAAAAAGCAGAAAATGCAAAAATGGATATTAAAACAAATAGTAAAGGTTTTTATGAATTTATTAAGATAGAGACAGTGGTAAAGAGGAATGGGGGCCAATGAAGACAGATGCATGCGAGACAATAAAGAAATGGCAGATTTGTTAAATGACTACTGAGTATCCACCTTCACATTCAAAGAATGGGAAAAAATACTACTGGTACAAGGGAACCAAAAAGTGTCAAAGGGGGGAATGTACTGAATGTAATTTTCTTTTTAAATGGCAATGGAGATGATAATGGAACTTAAAATAGACAAATCTCCAGAGCCTGTTGACTTCTAACCCAGGATATTAAAAGAAATAAGGAAGGAATTTGCAAATACATTAGCCATAGTTTTCCAAAACTCTGGATTCAGGAATTGTGCCTTTGGATTGAAAAACTGTAACAGTCATTCCATTATTTAAGAAGGTGGAAAGGAGAAACCAGGAAACTGCAGGCCCATCAGTTTAACATCAGTTGTGGGAAAGTTACTGGAATCTATCAGAAACAGAAAGACAGAGTAGGCTGTAAAGAATGAACTGATCACAGAAAGAGCATGAATTTGAGAGGTAGATCATAGAATCATACAGCACAGAAGGCGGCTATTTGGCCCATCGTGCTTTTTCTGTCTCTCAAAGAGCTACCTATCAATCCCATTCCCTTACTCTTCTCCGCAACCGTGCAAAGTTTTTTTTTAAAGAAGAAATCCAATTCCCTTTTCGAAGTTATTAAACCTGCTTCTACCACCATTTCAGGCAGTGCATTCCTGATCACAACTCGTTAGGTAAAAAAACCTCATTCTCCCCAGACTAAATGAGTTGTACTTTTCTGAGGAGAGCACTAATATTGAGGAAAAAGGGATTGTCTATGGATATGGTCTATACAGACTTCCAGATGGCATTTGATAAGATTCTAACCAAGACATTATTAGCAAAAACGAAAGTATGGGGGAATTGGAAGAAATCTTGTATCACAAATTGGTAACCGGTCGAGAGGTAGGAGACAAAATGTTGGGATAAAGAAAATGTACTCTGAGTGGCAGGATGAAACCCTGGGACCTGTACTGGGGCCTCAGCTTTTCACCATGATTTGGATGAAGATATAAAGTTGTACATCCAAGTTTGCAGATGATACTAAGTTAGGAGGCACAATAAGTTGTGCAAATGGGAACAGGAAGTTACTACAGGAAATAATTAAGCGTGTGGGAAAAATTGTGACAGACGGAGCTCAACGTAGGGAAGTGTGAGGTCATCCTCTTTGGATCCAAGAAAGAATAAACGTAATGATTTCTTAATGGTGAGAAACGAGGAACTGTGAAAGAACTGTGTCCATATGCACAAATTATTGAACGCTAGTACGAAATGTAACCAAAAAGGCTAATGGAGGTTTGGCCTTTACCTCAAGGGAGCTGGAATATAAAGGAGGATGTTATGTTTCAGTTTATTCTGTGTTTTATTATTGTACTAAATAGTCGGTAATCTACAAAAGGTTTTTTGACTGCACAAAAATCCAATTCATTGAGTGATTTAAAGAAAGAATTTACACTCTGCCTTCATTATTAGAGTTCTTAGCATAAAGCATTTTGTATGCTACATTGAGTTATGGCTTGAATAACTGCATAAAGGATAACATAAACAATGTTAATTTGGTGCATGCAGTATTGAGGTTTTTTTGTTAAAACCTATTTTTGTTTTGATATTTGGTAATTATGGTGGAACCTGTCTAAATATTATGTTAATCTGCCCCACTGATAAAACCGTTATAAATCGCACTCTCCAAAACTATCTGCATGTATATGTGGCCTGGGACGATATTTAGTCAAGTTCCACTGAAATTTGGAGAAACCTTTACTAAATAAAGCAGACATCTAAGAATTGGATACAAATAGAAAATGCTTTGACAGGTACCCTTACAAATGAAGATGGAGAACAATTAACAGGGACTTACAGTAGAAGAATTACTCCCCTTTCCAGACTCTCGCCAATACACACCATTCTCTAACCAGAAAGGCAGACCTACAATTTTCCATGACCAGTCAGCTTTTTCATGCCTCATCTACAGGGTTCAATGAAGCAGCAGGAACATAATATCCAGCGACAGATAGTGAACTCATGACAAAAAGCAATGGGAACTTAAACTCAAGGTTCTAGTTAAGGGTCAAGCAGTGAAGAACTCTAGTAATTAAAAATAAGAGCAAGTAAAGATTTTTAAATATATTTTTTCTAATTATTACGTTGTCTAAGGAAGAATCCATTCATGTGAATGTACAATACTAGTCAACACGCACATTTGAATTCTGAAAAAATGTATTTTCTTAACTCAGTTTGTTTTCCAGAATAATTAGCAGTTTCTTAATTTCATCATAGAACACAAGCACTAATGCACCACCAGTCCCACGCAAGATATTTGAAAAGGCTCCTCTGAAGAAAGCGCCAAATCCCTCATTCTTAAAGATCTTCGTGAAGCAGTCAATTGTTCCAGTGTACTGTCTATCCGATTCACCGCTCTGTGGTTTAAAAAAAAACATGATTCAAATCCACAGTATCTTCTTTAGTACCACAGTACCAACCTACCTATTATATAATTATGTGGAGTACACATTTCACTCAGAACTTCTTACCAATATTTGCAGTCGGTGGTGTTGAGATATATTTAAAATGTGAAAGATGTTAAATTGTGATATATAATAGTTGCTATTTTACAGCGAGAGTACATCATCCTTTGCACAATCTAGCCTCTAGGTTCCCATAAATTTGCATTTTTCAGATGCCATTTTGCTTCTCAGTAACTGGAATTTCTAAATTCAAAAAAGGTTTTAACAAATTTAAGAAATCATATTTCATAATATGACTATATTTATCCATTGAATATTAATATTAAAAAAAAATTTTAATTCAAGTTTTACTCAAGGCCTCAGTCTCTTCCAAAAGCCTTGGCTTGGACTTGTTATTTTTGCTAATAGCTGTGACCTTGAGATGAATTTGGATTATGCAGTGTGAGCATGTGTAGTGTATAGACATTCCCAGGCTGCATTAGTACTGTTCAGTCAGCTCTAATGGCGAGATATTTTCCTTTACCTCATAGTATTCTCTGCTTGTCTTCAAATAATTTTGAGAAATAAAAGGACAAATTTCAAAAGTTTTCACAAGGTAACATTCATAATGAATATTATTTTAAAAAAGCCTATGCATTTGTGTGGATGACAGAGGGAAAAGGTGTTTTAATTATACACCTTTTGTAGCTTTTTAAAATAAAGCATATTAAACTGGGGGAGAATAAGTGCTTTCTTCAATTAAAATGCTTCAAATTTCAAAATAAATCATCAGTTGAATTTTGAAGCCACCTAATTATCTCCACCTGACAACTGGAAAAGGTCATATATGTCTGTAATAGATTGAAATTTCTGAAACCCAAGAGACAAAGACGGAAAGGCATAAGTAATGACGGACACTTTTGTTCCTCCTCCTAATTTGATGTAAAAAAAAAGACAAGTTGAATTCTGAGAGCAAGCACAAACCTCTGAGAAAAACAAATGGAAAAGGAGGGTAGGAAAAGTAGTTGACAGGGCTCTGGCCTCTTGCTACTCTCCCATGGGGGAAACAATTGGGAAGGTTCAGGGTGAGGAGAGAATCAGTGGATCAAGGCAAGGAATATTCAGTGGGACTGTTGGAGTGGGATCAGGTGGTGGAAAGGTGAAGGGATAGGGAACACAATGGGAATTATGAATTTTGGAAGGAAGCCCCAGGTGGCCACATTTGCCTCTCAAACCCCACCCCAGCAGTAATTGGTGGATGCTCTCCTTATCACACCATACTTTTCCACATATCATCCCCCACCTCCTAACTGAAAGAAAAGAAACAGAGAGTAGCATAGGGACCATTGGCAGAAAAAGATCAGGCTCCATCTAGTTTGCCTGCTACCATCCTGGCCCGGCAGTCACATAATACAATAATAATACAGCTGTTGACTAATCATGGCAATCAATCTCTATTAATTAATCTACAATAGAGCTGGACACGAGGCGCAGAAACCCCCAGTGGTGAAATGCTTTGGAAACATTGGGCCGGACTTTATTCTGGCGACAGGGGTCCCGGGCTAGAGAGACCCTGTCTCAGCTCTCCTGTGCTATTTAACAGTGGGCAGGCAATTAACTGCCTGCTGTAGGGACACCATCCCTTTAAGGGACAAGCTCTCACCTCCAGAGCAGTTGGCCAATCGGAGGGCTGGCAGCGTAGAAGACTGAATACCGCCTCAGGTCAGGCGAGTGGGGTTGGGGTCGTGGGGCCATTCAGGCAGCTCCCGGTGAATGGGTGGGGGGAGAGGGGGCTGTCAGTGAGGGTGGGAGCCACCTAAGGGCCTCAACTGACCTGGGGCAGGAAGGCTGTCCTCAGCCTCCCTGCTCCGGACTAAATTGGAAGGCGTCGGGAAGGTGAAGGGTTGTCGGCAAGGTGATGGGCACTCTACCCTGCACCTTTCCATACAATTTTATGCGACCCCCTGCCTCCGTCCCTAGGGGCCCATAAAATTTAGCCTATATGTTCAAAGTCACTTGTTCCTCTCAAGCATGCGACATCTACCATGTCATGTCTCAAGTTGCACATATACTGTATCACAAAATATTTTTGGAAAGAAATCTATCTAACTTGCATTTCAATGAATCAATATCTGTTGCTACCACCTCCCAAAGTAGCCTGTTCCATAGATTTATCACTTGCTCACTGAAATAATGTTTCCGCAGATTAGTTTTGAATTTATCCCCCTTTAAGGGCAGGTTATGTCCTCTGATTCTGTTCTGGACAACATGAAACAAAACGTCATGGTTTTCTGTATCTCCTCCCTTTAGAATCCCAAAAACAGCAATCATATATCACCTCTCAACTCTCTCCTTCCAGTGAGAACATGTAGTTGTTTGTTATAATTCAGTTCCTCTAACCCAGGGTTGTCCAACATATGGCCCACGGGTCAGGATCCGGCCACCCAAAGGTTTCCATCCGGCCCGCGGGTGTAAACTGTACGCGGGCCGTTCCTCATCCTCACCAGGGGTCTGTGACTCGAGATGAGAAATTTCACATTGTCAGACTGGCGTTTAAAAAAGATCGCAAGTCAGTTTCACAGCTGACAGATCCTGACATCTGGAACAGCAGTTTCTGAACTTCGGGCAGATTCAGGGTTTTTTTAAAAGGCTGCCAAAACCCCCCAAATCTGTCCAAAATTCAGAAACTGCTGTTCCTGATGTCAGGATCTGTCAGCTGTGAAACTGACTTGAGATTTAAAAAAAAACTGATCAACCATCTGCTGAGCATTCCCGCTCTCTGCAACTGTCAGAGAGAGAGAGAGAAAGAGAGGGGGGGGGGGGGGGATAGAGGGAGAAAGGGAAAGGGTGACAGAGAGAGAGGGAAAGGGGGGACAGAGAGAAGGGGGGTATACAGAGAGAGGGAGAGAGAGAGGAGCAGAGAGAGATCAAGATCACTCCTAACAGAATGACATCTATCCAGAATACTCCGCATCACTACAAGTGTGCGGGCAAGCTGAAAAATGCCAGATATCTCACTAAATCAGTGTCCAACATAGTGACCAGAAAGTAAGTCGATAAATTAGTCTCATTTAAAGATTCTTCATAAAAATGCACCTTTATTGTTGTTTTGATTAATAAGATAAATTTTAATGCCTTTATCTTTCTGAAATTGTCTCACCGGCCCCCCATGTGAGACAAAAACTGTAATGTGGCCCCCACCCACGCAAAAAGGTTGGACAACACTGCTGTAACCCCATAAGGATGCTGTTTTCCCCTTCTGTATCAGTTTAATAGTTTTTTTTGTATTATGACAACTAGAATTGTACATAGTATTCTAAGTGTGGTTATTTAGTGATTTACAAAGTGGCAAGATTACTTCACTATTTTGGCTCAATATTGATGTCTTGTTACATTCTACTAATTTATTTGCTTCACTCACTGGAACTGAGGGGTGTTGCAAAAGCTTCAATTGATTGCCAATCAGGACCCCAGATCTCTCATTTACCATATACATTCTATTGTTTCCATTGAAGTAAGAGTATATTCCAAGAATTTTGGTCCTCATGTGAGGACAGAACAGGAAATATAGGCAAAATTGATATAAACAATACCCTTGCAGATCCTGGTTGTGAAATTGGATTCTGTAGTGAGTGTTTTTTTTGGGTGCTATGTGACTTCTTCAACGACCAAAATGGCATCCGTGGCACACATTTCCAACAAGAAGTGCGCCAGATACCATATTTACAAAGGGGTTAGTGCATGCACACCCAACGATGTCCGCAGCATGCAGAGTATGCAAATTATATCACCTGGTGTGTAATGATGATTTGACACCAGCGCTACCATTTTGGACCTCTGTACTCTATGCCATCTCTTAACCGCCCACAGCTGAACACGTGCTCAATGGCATGAAGGACGCTGCCCCACCCTTCTCACCCACCCCTCCAGCACCCCTACTATTTAAACAGATCAACTACTTACAGGTTTCACTGATGGATTATTTCTTCTGCTCAATGCTGCAGTTCTGTGTGTTGTAGGTGCTTTGCCATACTTGTTAAAAGTTTCAACAGTCTACAGTAAGAGATCTGGCTGGTGCTAAAGTAATTTCTTGGTAACTTAACAGCTTGTGCATAAACCAGTTGCTTCCAGACATGGGTGCCCTGGTAGCGCATCCTCCTGGCATTGAGTATGACTGGGAGAACAAGAAAAGATCATACAGAGCATATCAAGCTGCTAGAATGGGAGGGGAGAGGTGAAAGGAGTGCATTGCTAACACCATCAACAGCCTCTCAGTCATAAAAGATTGTGGGATGAGGGAGATGTGGAATGAGAGAAGATTAGGTATGCGGGCACCCTCATCTTCAATCACTTCACCCCACCAGTGGCCATGGCCTGCCATAATGGCCAGCACCATCTCCTCCATGGGGGTAGGAACATGCAGGCATGCCTCTTCCCTTCCAGTTAGTTCCTGCAGCCTCTAATTGTGTACGACCTTCTCCTGCAAGAGAGAAGGAACAATGTCAGTGAATGTTATGCAAAATGTTTGGGTGATGCGGCTGCCAATGTGTGAGGCTTGCAACAAGTCTAAGTGTGTGAGGGCGAGGCGAAGCATATTTAGTTTTGAGTCCTGATTTGGAACTACACTCCTGGCATTGTCCTCCATGGTTTTTCCTTGCCATGCCTTCTGAGCACATGCCTGGAGGGCCTCCTGCCTCTTGAAGATATAAAACATTGCTTCTTTGTTCCACTTCTTCCACCAAAACCTCCAGTCTAGTGTCCAAAAATCTTGAAGCCCATGCTCAACTATTGCACAGCACACTATTTCCCAGGGATCTCAGCATCTCCAGCAGCCACAATGTTTCTTTCCTTTAAGACGTACTGACTAGCTTTAAGTAGGGCTAGGTACTCAAAATATCGGGTCACCAGCTGATGAGTGCAGCTAATGAACAGCGCAATGAGTGCTGACTGCACACAGAAATCATGGTAATGTGCAGACACCTCAAAATTGGTGTCCTGCTTGCACTTCCATCAACGGGCATAAGTTATTTGATCCCTGTGCCTGCTTTTGACGGTTATCCAACTTCAGTCCCCTTATCTTTTCAACACATTAACACTGAAGAAGGGTGAAACTTTATACAATGGTATAGTATATTGACCAGGATGAGGGTCACCTGTGATTGTATGTGCAGCAATCTGTTTGATGACCTAAGGGTCATAACTACCCAAAGCTGAAACTCAAGTCAGAATTAGACAATGGGTCAGTTAATGACGAGAGTGCTTGTTGGTGAGAAACAGTATAAAGTGAAAAACAAAGCTTTACTCAGTTAGAAACTTTAGCTATCTTCAACGAGAGGTACCATAAGGGCCTGGATAGGCAATCGCTCATGATTCCTGGGAAGTTCTTTAGACTTAAGTTTCTAGACATACGACTGCATGTACTGCTCTGTATGTAGTCATGTACGTTTTGAATCAAGTTATCTGTCAGACATATTACTGTAAGGCAGGAGTTCCTACAGCATGTTCAGGAAAATTTTCTACAGCAGTATGTTTGCAGTCCAATGAGAAAGGAGGCACTGCTAGACCTGGTTCTTGGGAATGAGATGGGCCAAGTGGATCACGTGTCAGTAGGAGAACATTTGGGGACAGTGATCATTGTATCATAAGGTTTAAGTTGGCTATGGGAAAGGACAAAGAACAATCTAGAGTAAGAATAATTAACTGGGGGAAAGCCAACTTCAATGGGTTAAGAATGGATCTGGGCTGAATAAATTGGAATCAAAGGTTGGCAGGAAAAATGGCATCTAACAATGGGCTACCTTCAAAGATGAGATAGTTCAGGCACAGTCAAGGTATATTCCCTCAAAGGGGCAAGGTAGGGCAAACAAATCCAGAGCTCCCTGGATGACAAAAGAGATAGAATGAATAATAAGAAAAAGTGTGCTTACGACAGATGTCAGGTAGATAATACAAGGGAGAACCAGACTGAATATACAAGGTTCAAAGGGGACCTGAAAAAAACAAATAAGAAAAGCAAAGCGTATGAAAAGAGATTGGCAGCTAACATAAAAGGAAATCCTAAAGTCAAAAGGGTGGTTAAAGGTGGAGTAGGGCCAATTAGAGACAAAAGGGGATTTATGCATGGAGGCAGGGGGAATAGCTGAGGTATTAATACTTTGCATTTGTCTTTACCAAGGAAGAAGATACTACTCAGGCCAGTGTATGAGGAGGCATTAATACACTAGAAGGATTTAAAATTGATAAGGAAGCGGTATCAGATAGGCTGTTGTCATGCAGGCCCCCACCTGCCAAGAATGAGGCACATATATTTCGCCACATGGACATTACATTTTTAAATTGTTGCTGGGAAGAAAAGAAGGCCTATTACAAAGGGCTGCTAAGCCCCTGGCTGGAAAGACTGCAGGAACAGAAGGACCTGGATGTACATGTACATAAGTCATTGAAGGTGGCAGCACAAGTTGACAGAATGGTTAATAAAGCATACAGTGTCCTAGGCTTTCTTAATAGGGGCATAGAGTACAAGAGCAAGGAGATGATGTTGAACTTGTATAAGACACTAGTTTGGTCTCAGCTGGAGTATTGTGTCCAATTCTGGGCACCACATTTAAGGAAAGATATGAAGATACTGGAGAGAGTGCAGAAAAGATTCACAAGAATGGTTCCAGGGATGAGGAACTACATTTCCGAAGATAAATTGGAGCGGTTGGGACTGTTTTCTTTGGAGAGTAGGCTGAGAGAAGATTTGATAGAGGTATTCAAAATCATGAGGGGTCTGGACAAAGTAGATAGGGAGAAACTGTTCCCAGTTGTGAAAGTATCAAGAACAAGAGGGCGCAGATTTAAAGTAATTGGCAGAAGAAACAATGGTGACATGAGGAAAAACTTCTTCATGCAGTGAGTGGAATGCACTACCAGAGAGTGTGGTGGAGGCAGGTTCAATTGATACATTCAAAAGAGAATTAGATAGTTAACTGAAAAGTAATAATGTACAGGGTTATGGGGAGAAGGTGGTGGAATAGCACTGTGAATTGCTGACTCGGAGAGCTGGTGCAGACAGGATGGGCTGAAAGGCCTTCTTCTGTGCTGTAACAATTCTGTGATTTAGCTTTCATGTATCTGTTATTAATAGGATAAGGATTATCCTAACATTGTTCCTTCTGTCCCACAAAGAAATCTAAAATTAAATTTAATTGGTTTCTTGCCTGGGTGTCTTCTATCCACCCCCAGCAGGTCTGGCGTGACAGGAAAGCTATCCATTCTCTCCGGCTCAGGTCTGATTGATATTGCAGTCAGGTACATGATTCAGGACCCAATATGCATATTTAAAGAAGGACCTTGCATCCTTCCTACAAATTTCCCACTCGCCTGGTTCAAAATAACAGGTTAACATCAGGACACAGTGGGAAAGCAGGGGGGTCAGGGAGAGTGACTGCCCTCTTTTTAATTGCTTCCTGCCAGGTAGGGAGCTGTTAAAATTGGGCCCTGTGTCTTTTATCATTCTAATTTGATTTGTTAAAGAAGAACTTCGAAAGCAAGTAAAACCTTATGTGGACAAATGTAAAAAAAGAAAGCTGGAGAAGAGTGGATGAGGAAAATAGAGTTCAGGTGGGTATTTAAACTTCTGGTTGCCCCATCTGAATAAAACTTCAATTCTTACAACTGCTGTCTCAGTTCACTCTGGCAAATGTCTGGCAGAGCTCTTGTGTTGATGCAGGTTTTTCTAAACTTTGGTGGTTTTCAAACTGACAAGATTGCAGGAGGTGGGTGGTGGATGGGTGTTGGATGTGTTTGACGAGTAAGACCATCACTATCCACAACAGTAACAGCATGCTGTGATGAGATCAACAGGTGCAGAGGATGGATATGCATAGGAGGTACTAATGTCACAGGGTTTACAGACAGAGGCTCAGCCTTCTTGAATTTTCATAGGAGCAGTGCTTCAGCAGAGCTACATCTTAACAGGGCTGGAACTAACATCCTCACAGTGAGATTCGCTAGTGCTGTGGGGAGGGTTTAAACTAGCTTGTCAGGAGATGGGAACTGAGGGGTAGCTCAAATTAGAAGGAAGTAAAGCTGGTAACAGAAGGTAGAAAAGTAGCAAATGACATTAGAAGGCAAGTGAAACAAAGGCACGCATTAACTAGGCTTAGAATGCAGAATTTCAAGAAGACAAGGTTAAGGGCGCTCTACCTGAATGCACGCAGCATTCCCAACATGGTAGATGATCTAAAGGCCCAAATAGAGGTAAATGGATATGATCTAATTGCCATTACGGAAACGTGGCTACAGGATGACCAAGTCTGGCAACTGAATATTCAAGAATTTTTGACATTTAGGAAGGACAGGCAAAAAGGAAAAGGAGGTGGTGTTGCACTGATAATAAGGGATGGGATCAGTACATTAGTAAGAGAGGATCTCAGATCGGAATAACAAAATGTGGAATCTGTTTGGGTGGAGCTAAGAAACAGCAAGGGGCAGCAAACATTGGTAGGAGTTGTTTATAGGTCACTAAACAGTAGTGGTAGTGTGGGGCATGGTAGAAATCAGGAGATTAGAGAAGCATGGGTAACACAGTAATCATGGCTAACTTCAATCTGCATATAGACTGGGTAAACCTAATGAGCACTAATACTGTGGAGGATGAGTTTCTGGAGTGTGTTAGGGATGGTTTTCTACAGCAGTATGTTGAGGAAGCGACTAGAGAACAGGCTATTTTAGATCTAGTATTATGTAATGAGAAAGGGCTAATTAATAATCTTGTTGTAAAAGAACCTTTAGGGATGAGTGACCATAACATAATTTTACATTATGTTTGAAAGTGAGGTAGTTCAATCTGAAGCCAGGGTGTTAAATTTGAACAAAGGAAATTATGAAGCTATGAGGGGCAAACTGGCTGAGGTGGATTGGGAAAATACATTAAAAGTACATAGGCAATGGATAGTCTTTAAAGAAATATTGCATAGCTTACAGCAACTATACATTCCCTCAAGGCTCAAAAAACCCAAATGTAAAGGCAGTCAACCAAGGAAGTTAAGGATTGTTTAAGATTAAAAGAAAAGGCCTAAAAAGTTGCCAGAAATAGCAGTAAACCTGAGGATTGGGAGGATTTTAGAATACAGCAAAGGAGGACCAAGAAACTGATAAAGAAAGGGAGAATAGAATATAAATGTAAGCTAGCAAAAAATATAAAAACGGACTGTAAAAGCTTCTATAGGTACATAACAATCAGGAGAATTTATAATGGGGAATAGTGAAATAGCAGAGAAGCTAAAAGATGACTTTGTGTCTGTCTTCACTGAGGAAGATACAAGAAATCTCCCCAGAATGAGAGATCCAAGCAATTAGGGAGAATGAGGAATTCAAGGAAATTAGTAAGAAGTTTGTATTGGAGAAATTAATACGGCTGAAGGTTTAAGTTCCCAGGACTTGCTATTCTACATTCCTGAGTGTTGAAAGAGGTAGCTATGGAGATAGTGGATGCATTGGTGATCATCTTCCAAAATTCTATAGATTCTGGAGTGGTTCCTGCAGATTGGAAGGTCGCAAATGTCACCCCACTATTTAAGAAGGGAGGAAGAGAAAAAACAAGTAATTGCAGATCAGTCATTGGGAAAATGCTAGAATCTATTCTAAAGGATGTGATAAATGGACACTTGGATAATATTTGATCTGATTGGGCATAGTCAACACGGATTTATGAATGGGAAATCATGTTTGACGAACTTGATTGGAGTTTTTTGAGGATGATTTACTAACAGAATTAATAAAGGGGAATTGGTGGACGTGATATTCTTGGAATTTCAGAAGACTTTTGATCAAGTCCCCCACAGGAAGTTGGTTAGCAAAACTAAAGCACATGGGATAGGAGGTAATAAACTGGCATGGATTAAGGATTGGTTAACAGGCAGAAAGCAGAGAGTAGAAATAAATGGGTCATTCTTGCGTTGGCAGGCTGTGATAGTGGGGTACCGCAGGGATCAGTGCTTGGGCCCCAGCTGTTTACAATATATATCAATGATTTGGAAGTATGGACCAGATGTTGTATTTCCAAGTTCGTGGATGACACAAAATTAGGTGGGAATGTGTGTTGGGAGGAAGATGCAAAGCAACTTCAAGGGGATTTGGAGAGACTTAGTGAGTGGGTAAGAACGTGGCAGATGGAATATAATGTGGAAAAATGTGAGGTTACCACTTTGGTAGGAGGAACAGATGTGCAGAGTATTTCTTAAATGGTAAGGGAGTAGAAAGTGGAGATGTACAAAGGGACTGTCCTTGTCAATAAGTCACTGAAAGCTAACATGCAGGTGCAACAAGCAATTAAGAAGGCTAATGGTATGTTAGTCTTTATCGAAAGAGGATTTGAGTACAGGAGTAGTGAAGTCTTGCTTCAATTGTATAGAACCTTGGTTAGACCACACCTGGAGTAGTGTGCAGTTTTGGTCCCCTTACCTCAGGAAAGATATTATTGCCATAAAGGGAGTGCAACAGAGGTTCACCAGACATGTTCCCGGGATGGCGGGACTGTCCTATGAAGAGAGATTGGAGAAACTGGGCCTGTATTCTCTAGAGTTTCGAAGAATGAGAGGTGATCTCATTGAAACCTACTAAATACTTAAAGGGACAGACAGGGTAGATGCAGCTAAGATGTTTCCCTGGTTGGGGAGTCTAGAACCAGGGAACACAATTTCAAAATAAGGGGGAAGCCACTTAGGACAGAGAAGAGGAGAAATTTCTTTACTCAGAGGGTTGTGAATCTTTGGAATTCTCTACCCCAGAGGGCTGTGGTAGCTCAGTCATTGAGTATGTTTAAAGCAGAGATTGACAGATTTCTACATACCAATGACATAAGGGGATATGAGTATAGTGTGGGAAAAGGGCATTGAAGTGAATGATCTGCCATGATCGTACTGAATGGTGGGGCAGGCTCGATGGGCTGAATGGTCTACTCCTTCCTGTTCCTATGTAGGCTGAGGTTGGTGTGCCAGGTTGTGGCAGACAGCTGGAGACTTCTGGAATACCTGCTGAGCTTGGCAGATATACACTACCAGTGGCTGTTTAAGTCACCACTGCCCTCAATTCTTTTGGTTCTTGTTCCTTGCAAACATTGAGGGTCTTGCAGTACTGCACATAAAAGCATAAGGTAAAATGATGGATGGCTTGTTTTCTAGGGCTGGAAGTTATGTAAGATACCCATGATGACAACAGCCAGAATGAGCAGATACTCAGGATTCCCAAGGTACAGGGTGCCATCAACTGTACACACACGGCAATCTAAGCATCACCAGAGCAACCAGGAGTTTTTATAAATCCCAAGGGATATTCATTCATCAATAAGCAGCTGGCGTGCAACAACAAGAAGTTTATGCAGGTGTGCGCTATATTCCCTGCAAATTGTCATGATGCATTCATACTGCAGCAGTCCAACATTCCAGACCTTTTTGTTTTAGGGCTAGCTCTTAAAAGACAAGGAATGTCTCCTTCAAACTTGGCTCATGACACCTGTGAGAAATCCCACCAAGGAGGTACAGGAATGCTAGAACAAGAGCCACACGACTACCAGGTGTGTAATAGAGCAAGCCATTGAAATGATGAAGATAAACTTCAGGTAGCTAGATAGGTCTGGAGGAATCCTTTGCACTTGCTGTAAGGGTGTCCAAAATGTTAAGTGACGTGCTGCATCCTGCACAACATTGCCCAGCAGAAAGGAATGCAGGGAAGGATGATGAAGGGGCTCATCACTCACCTTTGGATGAGGAGAACATAGAGGAGGATGAAGATGGGGCACCATCGCCAGACTAGTTGCGTACATTGGTGCTTGGGATACCTTAATATCACAAAGGTTCAGCTAGTGTTGATTCTAAAAGCAAGACATAAATAAAATCCTTCGGACACTCCCACCTGCCTTTGCACTAAACAGTCCTTCAACCATGCATACACCCATTGCACATCCATGAAATGGGTGCCGTCAAGTATTGACATTCATCATGAAACAAACATCAACAGTAGCACTGTGGTTATGTTACTGGACTAGTAATCCAGAAGGCTGGACTAATAATCTGAAGGCATGAGTTTAAATCCCACATCGGCAGCTGGAGAATTTAAACTCAATTAATGAAATAAAGCTGGAATAAAAAGCTAATATCAGTAATGGTGACCATGAAACTGCTAGACTGTGGTTCACTAAAGTCCTTTAGGGAAGGAAATCTGCTGCCCTTACCTGGTCTGGCCTACATGTGATTCCAGACTCTCAGCAATGTGGTTCTCTCTTATCTGCCCTCTGGCTTGCGAGGCAATTCCACTCAGTTGTGTCTAACTGCTTAGAAAAAGTCTAATAAAAACAAAACTGGAAGGCCCACCCAACATCGACCTAAGCAGCAGACACAACAAAGTAAGACACAGCCCAGTTGACTCTGCAAAGTCCCTCACACTAATATCTGGGGACTTGTGCAAAAACTGGGAGAGCTGTCCCAAAGACTAATCGAGCAATAGCCTGAAATAGTCATACTCATCGAGTCATACCTTACAGCGAGTGTCCCAGATTCCTTCATCACCATCCTGGGTATGTCCTGTCTCATGGCAGGACAGACCCAACAGAGGTGGCAGCACAGTGGTATACAGTTGGAAGGGAGTAGCCCTGAGAGTCCTCAACATTGATTCTAGACCCATGAAGTCTCATGGCATTAGGTCAAACATGGGCAAGGAAATCGCCTGCTGATTACCACCTACCCCTTTCCTCAGATAATGAATCAGTACTCCTTCATGTTGAAGAGCACTTGGAAAAAGCACTGAGGGTAGCAGGGGCAGAATATGCCCTGGGTGGGTGAATGGTGGTGGACAATTAAACAACTAATTGGAGGAGGAGGCTCCATGAGCATCCCCAACCTCAAAGATGGCAGAGTCCAGCTTAAGAGCGCAAAAGACAAGGTTGAAATGCTGAGAGGATGTTCCATGTCTGCATTCTCCTGAGGTCGCCAGCATCATAGATGACAGTCTTCAGCCAATTTGATTCACTCTATGTGGCATCATAAAATGGCCGAGCGCACAGCAAGGGCTATGGGCCCCAACAACATATCAGCTGCAGTGCTGAAGATTTGTGTTCCAGAACTAGCTGAATCACTAGCCAAGCTGTTCCAGTACAGCTAAAACACTAGCATCTGTAATATTCTGCTTACTGTTAAACTAATACAGAATATCTGAAGAGTCAGATGGGTTAAAAGAAACAGGAGCTTTATTAAACACGTTTCACTACTATGGTTTACATCTTCCAAGCCTGTACACAAGGGTTCCGCACACATGGTGTTACATCATTTACTGTAATGAGGTATACAGCATGATTAGCATATTTAACTCAGTAACAACCTAATGTCCAGTATACCAGTTTATACTGCATCTTCCCCCAAGTTTCTGACTTCCATTTTTTACACAATCGTTGTGGCGCTTTCACAGTCTACAATAACAAGTCCTCTGAGCAGTCTCTCTGACTATGCTGTACAAGAGTGGAATTTTTAGATGACCCAGGTTCATCATTTGGGTTGTCCTCTGGATTGGTGGATGCATGTAGCATCTCTGATCCATTCGATTTTGGAGATAACTGATTTCCCTGGATAGGAGGCTGTATTGCCACCAACGCATGTATATTTCGTCTCACCATACCACGTTCTGTCTGGACAATGTGCGACCTTGGATGTGGTGTTGGCTCTACCACTTTCCATACCGATTTTGGTCTCTGATCCAAACTAGCTCTCCTGGTTGGATGCCTGTTGTGATTCCACCTCTCTCCCTCACTTTTTCAAAGTCGTTCTCTCTTACTTGTGGCATGAGCATATGTGTGAGAGTAGGTAGCTGAGTTTTCAGTCTTCTTCTCATAAGATCACATGGCGCTAACCCATTTTGTAGTGGGGTTGAACATTAGTTCTAAAGTGCAATTTGAACATCCTCGTTCTTCGTCATCAATCTTTTTACCATACGCACTCCTTTTTCAGCTTCACCATTGGCTTGAGGATATCTCAGTGAGCTAGTAGTTTGAACAAATCCATATGATACTGTGAACTCTTTGAAGTATTCATTAGCAAACTGCGGTCCATTGTCTGAAATTATAAGGTCTGCAATTCCAGGTGTTGCAAAGATCTCCTTCAATGATGTAATTACTGCTTCAGAAGTTTGACCCTGCAATTGCTTGACTTCTATCCATCTTGAGCAGGGTTGTCCAACATACGGCCCGTGGGCCAGAGTCCAGCACACCAAAGTTTTCCACCTGGCCCGCAGATGAAAACTATACTCGGGTGTTCCTCCTCCTTGATGCATGGTTTTTGCCCTCAGCCATTTGCTTTCAGCTTCAGGGATGTGAAATTTCTTCTGGCCCGCCAAAGATATCTATTACAATCAGCCGCCCCTGCTGTTTTTGGTGAGTGAGCGCTTGCTGGGAAATTTAGTCCTCTTGCTCCCCAGTCCCTATGGATGGAACCATAGTCCAGGACAACAACTCCCAGAGAACACTGCGTGTCTGTGTGGCGTTTGGCTGTGGTCCGGCACCGTGACCCTGGAGGTTAATGTGCGGATAAGTCACGACGGAGCCAGTAGTTGCAATCAGCCTGAGGAATGGACAGCATGCTAATTAAAGTGAAGGTGAGCCCAAGGCTTGTGGCCTAGGCCTGACGGGAGGGAGAGAGAGACCGGGACAGAGAGAGAGAGAGAGCGCCAGACACAGAGAGAGGGGGAAAGAGAGACAGTCAAAGAAGACAGGGGGAGAGAGAGAGGGGAGAGAGAGAGAGAAACAGACAGAGAAAGGGGAGGGAGAGAGAGAGAGGGGGAGAGAGAGATATAGAGGGGGAGAGAGAGATAGAGAGGGGGAGAGAGAGATAGAGAGGGGGAGAGAGACACACACAGAGACCGGGGGGGGGGGGGGGGGAAGAGAGCGAGCACGATCACACCTGACAGATGGACATCCATCTGGAATACCCTGCATCACTACATCAAGTGTGCAGGCAGGCAGTGTCTACTTATGCATGCAAAAACAATGTCAGGTATCTCACTAAATCAGTGTTCAACATAGTAAATAAATTAGTCTTCTAATTTATTGTTGTTTTGATTATTAAAATAAATTTCTAATGCCTTTATCCTTCTGAAATTTGCTCACCGGCCCCCTGTGGCCCCTCACGGGAAAAGATTGGACACCCCTGATCTTGAGCAATAATCTACTACAATCAGATCATTTTACCTCTGTATTCAAAAAGATCCATCCCAAGACATTCTCATGGTCTTTATGGAAAGGAAGATGACATCAGTGGTTCTCTTGGTCTCCTGGCGATGAATAGCACAAGTCTTACACCTTGCTATCATCTCTTCTTTGAAAGACCTGGCCACCAGAATTTCTTACTCTGGCTCGACATTTATGTGAAGCCCAAATGTCCTTGGTGCAATCTTTCTAGTATGTCTAGTCTCAGAACTCTCGGAATGACCAATCTCTTGTCATAAATCATCAGCTACATTGAGATGTCCTCTCTGTTCATAGTACTGCCTGAGAATAGGATTGTGTGGTATGTAGGTTGGCCATCCTTTGATGCAGTACTCTCTGACTTGAGCACATTCTTCATAAGATTTCTGTGCATCTCTGATTTTATTCAGTCTGATTTGTCGCTGGTCGAGTTGTGGCTTTTGTTGATGCAAAGATTTCTACTTCTTCAATAAGGGATACATCACCTTGTTCAGATCTTGCAACTGGGATACGAGACAACACATCTGCTGTGATCTGCTGCTTTCCCAGAACATACTCTGTCTTTGCTTTACACCTCATCATCCTCAGTCTCAATCTCTGTACTTCTGGCAGGATCTTTGATAACTCCTTTGCATTTTGGAGTATTACCAATGGTTTGAGGTTTCTCTCTATCTTGAAGTTAAGACTGATAATATAGTCTGCAAACTTTTCACAAACCAATGTAGCTGCTAATGCTTCTTTCTCTATTACTGCATATCTCTGTTCAGTCTCTGTCAGTGAACAGGACTTGTAGTAAACTAGACTGCGCTTTCCATCTGTCTGTATCTGAAGAGTACAGCTCCCAGTCCTGTGGATGCAGCATCTGCAGCGATGATAGTGGGTGGCTCTGGGTTGTAGTGATCTAAAACATCCAGGTGATATCTGCATTTATTCAATTGTCTCGAAAGATCTCTGTTGAGCTTCCTCCCAACACCATGTATTATTGTTTTAACAATTGATGTAGTGGCTCAATGACTACAGCTAGGTTGGGCAGAAACTTTCCAATTTGATTCACCATTCCCATAAATCACTAGCTTGGTCATGTTCCTAGGAGTTGGAAACTCCTTGATTGTTCCGGTTTTAGGTGGAACAACTCTTACACCAGATCCATCTATATGTCCAAGAAATTTGACAATTGGTTGGGGGAACTCACATTTGTTACTGAATATAAGTCCTGTTTTCTCTAGTCGTTGCAGTACTGCTTACTTTAGTGTCATGTTCTGTCTGAGCGGATCCATCGATAAGGACATCGGACATCATCCATATGACTCTATCTAGACCTTCTAGAATGCTTGACATTATCGTTCGGGAAGTTTCAGGCATTGACGTGATACCAAAGGGTAGTCTCTTGAAGCAAAACCTTCCAAATAGGGTGATGAAGGTTGTGAGCAACTTAACTCTTCATCTAAGGGTAGTTGACAAAAAACACTATTTGCATCCAGCTTCGTGAAGGTTGAGCTCATCCCCAATTTAGCCAAGCTCTCATCTACAGATGACATTGTGTTCCACTGCTTTGTTTAGCTGCATGAGATCAACACATGTTCTAATAGATCCATTTGGTTTTTGTATTGGGACCATACCTGAACACCAGATTGCAAGCTTTGTTACAGGTGAAATAACTCCTTGCTTCACCATAGAGTTGATTTCTTTCTTTACCTTTGGCAGAGTGGGTGAAGAACTTTCCTGGGTGTAGCCAGGTACAATGGCTTCGCTGCTAGCCGTCGGGTTATATGGTATGCTGCCTTCAGCTTCCCTAATCCTGTTAACAGCTTTGGGAATTCAGCTCTAAAATTCCTCAGCTGATCTGTTCTGCTTCCCAGTTTCTCCAACCCGCAGATTAAAGTCGGTGCAAGCTTTCCTGCTCAATAGTGAACAACTTTGAATTTGAGTCACATAAAATGTTTCTGTGATTTTTTTTTCCTGATACTTGAGAGATGCCTTCAGTTTCCCTGTGACTTTAAGTTCTATTCCTCCTGGCCCGTGTATTTTCTTGCCTGATGGTTGAAGAATGTTCTACTCTAAGAACCAAAACTGCTATTCCAGTATCCAATTTAAAATGCGTTTTGTTTCCCTCTACAAGAATTTCTGCACTCCAACAACTTCCACTTTGTTCCTGAATCTCTCAGAAAAGTTCTCTCAACATCATGAATATTTTTTACTTCATGGATTTTTCCACTTTGCAAAAGATTTCCATTTTTGTACATTCTATACTGGCTTTTTGCTACGGAACACCACTTGGAAGTGGCCCACCTTTCGGCACTAATGGCGTTTGGCCTCTATGGTAGGCCAGTTTTTCCGCCTGTGCCTCTCTCGGCCACATCCCCTGCGCTGTCGTTAGATGCTCCTCCTGTCTCCCTTGCTTCTTGCTGCCATCTTTTTCTTTCTAAAAAACTCAGCTGAATTGCTGCCATCGTGACGGGACTCTCCCTGTCACCTCGGACCATGGATCGATTCTTTTTTCTGACCTCTGCATGTCTGCTCAATTGGATTGTTTTTACTACGGTTAGATCATTTCTTGACTGCAAGTGGTCAGACAAGGTATCATCAAACACTCCAACAATTCTATCCCTGATCACCTCATCTTTCAAGCTGCCATACACTGAGTCTTCTGCAAGTTTGTATAAGTCACCTTTCACCCCCTTGCTTATCAGGAATTTATCTACCTCTGCCATAAAAATATTTAAAGAGACTGCTTCCACTGCCTTTTGAGGAAGAGAGTTCCAAAGACTCACGACCCTCTGAGAAAAAAAAAATTCTCCTTATCTCTGTCTTAAATGGGCGACCCCTTATTGTTAAATAGAGACCCCTAGTTCTAGATTCTCCCACAATGGGAAACATCCTTTTCACATCCACCCTGACAAGACCCTTCAGGATCTTATATGTTTCAGTCAAGTCACCTCTTACTCTTCTAAACTCCAGCGGATACAAGCCTAACCTGTCCAACTTTTCCTCGTAAGACAACCTGCCCATTCCGGGTATTAGTCTAGTAAACCTTCTCGGAACTGCTTCCAATGCATTTACATCCTTCCTTAAATAAGGAGACCAATACTGTACACAGTACTCCAGATATGGTCTCACCAATGCCCTGTATAACTGAAGCATAACCTCCTTACTTTTGTATTCAATTCCCCTTGCAATAAACAATAACTTTCCTAATTACTTGCTGCACCTGCATACTAACCTTTTGCGATTCATGCACCAGAACACCCAGATGCCTCTGCACATCAGAGTTCTGCAATCTCTCACCATTTAGATAATATGCTTCTTTTTTATTCTTCCTGCCAAAATGGGCAATTTCATATTTATCCACATTATACCCCATCTTCCAGATCTTTGCCCACTCACTTAACCTATCTATATCCCTTGTAGTTCCGAAGAAGGGTCACTGACCCGAAACGTTAACTCTGCTTCTCTTTCCACAGATGCTGCCAGACCTGCTGAGTGAATCCAGCATTTCTTGTTTTTGTTTCAGATTTACAGCATCCGCAGTATTTTGCTTTTATATCCCTTGTAGCCTCCTTATGTCCTTTTCACAACTTACTTTCCTACCTACCTTTGTATCATCTGCAAATTTAGCAACCATACCTTCGGTCCCTTCATCCAAGTCGTTTATATAAATTGTTAGAAGTTGAGGCCCCAGCACTGATACCTGCGGCGCACCATTCCTTACATCTTGCCAACCAGAAAATAACCCATTTATGCCTAGTCTCCATTTCCTGTTAGCCAGCCAATCCTCTATCCATACCAATATGTTACGCCTACAACATGAGCTTTTATTTTCCATAATAATCTTTGATGTGGTACCTTATCAAATGCCATCTGGAAATCTAAGTACAGTACATCCACTGGTTCCTCTTTATCCACAGCACGTTACTTCTTCAAAGAACTCCAATAAATTGGTTCAATATGATTTCCCTTTCACAAAACCATGTTGATTGTGCCTGATTATCTTAATAACAGCGTCTAGCATTTTCCCTATGACAGATGTTAAGCTAACTGGCCTGCAGGCTTCTGCTTTCTGTCTCCCTCCCTCTTTGAATAAAGGAGCTACATTCGCTATTTTCCAATCTAATGGAACCTTCCCCGAATCTAGGGAATTTTGAAAAATTGAAACTAATGCAACAACTATCTCACTAGCCACTTCTTTTAAGACCCTAGGATGAAGTCCATAGGGACTCGGGGACTTGTCAGCCCGCAGCTCCAACAATAGACCCGACTTGGTGTAATGCCTGGCAAATCTTCAATACCACTTCGGTCATGCCTCGGCTTGATTCAGGCCCACAACGTTTTTGAAGCCTTCTGGTAAAGGTAGGGACTTTTCCATCGTTCTTGTTTACCGTTGCCACCATATAATATACTGCTTACTGATAAACTAGTACAGAATATCTGAAGAATTGGATGGTTAAAAGAAACTGGAGCTTTATTAAACACGTCTTACTACTATGGCTTACATCTTCCAAGCCTGTAGATGAGGGTACCAAAAACCTGGTGTTAGATCACTTCTTGTGATGAGGATTACAGCATGATTAGCATATTTAACCCAGGAACAACCCAATGTCTAGTATACCACATTAAACTACAGCATCTACCTGGCAAAGTGGAAAATTACCCAGATATGTCCTGTACACAAAAAAACAGGACAAATCCAAACTGGCTGACTACTGTCCCTTCAGTCTGCTCTCAATCATCAGCAAAGTTATGGAATTTGTTGTCAATAGTGCTACCTATTCATCAATAAACTGCTAACTGATGCTCAGTATGGGTTATGCCAGGACCACTCAGCCCCAGACCTCGTCAGCTGTGGCCCAAACATGGGGAAAAAAAAGAGTTGAATTCCAGGAGGTGAGTCAAGAGTGACTCCCCTTGATATCAAGGCAGTATTTGTCTTAGTGTGGCATCAGTTCAGTTCCTTTTGCAGTTCCTCAGATAATGAAGCACTTCATTCCCATATGCAGCAAGACCGAGACAACATTCAGGCTTAAGTGCCATGTAACATTCAAGCTACACAAATGCCAGGCAATGACCATCTCTAATAAGTGAGAAACTGACCACCTCCCCATGACATTCAATGGTATTACTATTGTTGAACCCCCCATCAACGTCCTACAGCTCACCATTGAGTAGAAACTTAATTGGGCAAGTTACAACAGCAGGTCAGAGGCTGGGTATTCTGTGATGAGTAACTCACCTTCTGACTCCCCACAGTCTTTCCACAATCCACAAGTCAGGAAGTGATGATGGAATATTCCCCACTTGCAGATGAGTGCAACTCCAACAACATTCAAGAAGCGCGATACCACCCAAGTCTAAACAGCCCGCTTGACTGGTACCCCATCCACCATCTTAAACATTCACTCCCTCCACCACTGGTGTACCGTGGCTGCAGCGTGTACCATCTAAAAGATGCACTGCAGCAACTCGCCAAGACTTCAATAGCAACTTCCAAATCTGCAATCTCTATTGCCTGGAAGAACAACGGCAGCACGGGAACACCACCACCCGCAGGTTCCCCTCCAAGTCACACACCATTCTGACTTGGAAATATATCACCGCTTTCTCATTGTTGTTGTATTAAACTCCCTAGCTAAAAGCACTGTGGGTGTACCTGCATGATACGGACTTCAGCAGTTCACCACCACAATCTTGTCAAGGATAATTAGGGATGGCCAATAAATGCTGGCTTTGTCGCAATGCCCACATATTAACGAACAAATAAAAGTGAAAGGGCGAGCTGGCCCTAGGGACACAATAATGGTAAGACATTTAAGTGGTGCTAATCAATATATTTTATGAGCCATTATTAAAAAAAAGGAAACTTAACAGAACATCTTGTCAAACACCCATGTGCATACTTTGGTGAAATCCAATTTCTTAAAATTACACAAACGACCACCACTTCTACATGGTGCATCCCATGTGGCTTCAGCAGAGGTAGAAACAAGCTGGTCCAATCCTTGTCCTGACTGCTCAGATGTTTTTAATCTATGCCTTCTGTGTTTTGGAGCACACAGGGGCACCACCATCCGTGCAGGAGCAGACTTGGCAATTGGAAGACAAGGCAGAATGTCAGGTACCAGCTGGGAGAATTGGGAGTCCTTTTGAGTGGAGTTCCCACTTTCTTGTCCCTTTTTGCCATCACTTCTCTCCTGGGCCAATGCCAATATACTTCTATCACTCTGCCACAAATGGGTTTGATGGAGATCTTCAAGGGTAATTAGGGATATGTAACAAATGCTGGCCCAGCCAGCAACGCCCACATCCCATGAATGAATAAAAAAAAAATCAGTAACTCATTGATAGCCATGTATAAGGTCTTTCTGTTTACAGCACCAGATGAGTTTCCAAGCAAAGTGTGCATGGCCACGATCACAGTCTGCATGGACCCATTTGACAGAAGTGCTTGAAGCTCTCTCCATAGCAGACATTCTCAATTCCCTGCACCACCAATCCCTTAACAAATCGAGTTGGACTTCATCCTCTTCACTATTGTGGAGTATGTGCATGACGTGACTGTCAGTACCTGACTAAATTGCTGATGCATCTCTAGCATTCTTCTTATCAACATTAGCACCTCGGGTTCAGCATCTGTGTCCAACTGAGCAAAACTTGGACAGGATTGCATCCCCTGACCTGGACTCTCCACCAGTGTTTGCTCATGCTCACTTGAGAATTGTGAATCACCAAGTGAAAAGTCAACTAACTGTCTAAGTGGACCCACTGAAGTGCAAGTATTTGCTCTGGTGGCTCTACATCCTATGATGGTGCACCCTCAGAAGGAATGAACTCCTTTTGGGAACAGTCCTCATGCATGTCCTGTGATACTTGCTGTATACACGAAGGCCCTGGAAGACAAAAAGGGATATGATTTAGTCATGGGATAATCTGGACAATCAACATACTTGGTTTTCTCACAGGTTGATGAAATAAAGTCAGCATACGTGTCTTCGAGATATTTATAATTCCATCACCAGCTCCTTCAAGCTCTCTGACTTTCCATCTCTGATTGCAAGGCATGCAGATGTATCATTTATCTCCAGGGCCTCCTACTCTGCATCTGTTAACTGAACTACTTGTAGTGGACCTTCTCCAGTTCTCTCCCTCGTGTTTTTTGCTGTCCCTCTACAAGGGGCAAAAAATAGACCTCAGTGAATGAGTGAAGGTCAGGTATTCACTTGATGGATGTGATACATTCAGTTAGGATGACTATGAGACAGACACATCACAATGCATAAGGACTGGGGTGAATGGCAAAGGTGGATGAATAAATGGGAGGTGACGAAGTGCATAGAAAGTGATATCTGGGTGCTTCTAAAAATTCAGTGACTGTGAGGACTGATATGATGAAATACCCTGGGCAAGACAGTGTGCAGGAGTGCCGCTTAAACCACAGAATGTAGGTGAATCAGCAAACGTACTCTCTTTTCCTGACCTGGTTAGATCATTAAACCCCTTCCTGCACTGCATCCAAGACCAGGGCACAATCGTCCTGTTGCTCACCTCCTCAGCTACCTCCAACCACATCTTCTTGGTGAGGACTGCAGGTTTCTTCCTCCAATTGCTGAGGAAAAATATGCCGCTCCTGCTCCTGACTGCACCCAGCAGTAATTCCAGTGATGTATCATTGAATTTGGGTGTTGCCCTTACTCTATGTGCAACATCCATCATGAACACCTCCTAGCTCCTCCAATTTCCATTTGTACATGTCCCTTTAAATAGAGCTGAGGTCACGTCATGTGTGTGCAGATCATGACTGCTGCATAACCTGGAGATGTGAAACCTGGAAGTTAAGATTTATTGCTTCTTTGAACTTGTGATTGCAAATTCCTACCCACTGAGTAGACGTCTGGGTTTTGCTCACTTAATTCCACCCCCACCACTCCCCAACCCCTGAAAGCTGCCTTCAGATTATTAGAAGTCTATTTATCTACAGAAACACAGTCTAACCCCTTCACCATCTTATAAAACTTGATCAATTTACCTTTAAATCTACACTTCTTAAAGTACAGAGACCCAGCTCTTTGAGCCTACCTGGGTAACTAAGTTGTTTTATACTGGGAATTAATTTTGGCACCCTCTACTGAAAGTTTTCCAAAGCTTCAATATCACACACCATGTGAAGAAATCAAAAGTGGACACAGTATTCTCAGAACAAACCAAGGTCTTGGACAAGGTCAAAATAGTATACTTTGCTTTCTAGTTATTTGTCCGAGATATGTAGCCTAGCACCCCATTCTTTCTCTATAGCTTTACGGCAGTGATCACGACCCTTTAGAGATCTCTGCACTGGAACACCCAAATCCATTTCTTTCACCACTGGCTTTAGTTCTTTTCCCTGGCAGATTTAAGCATGTTCAGCATTTGGCTTGCCCACATACATAACACTGCATTTTTCTAAGTTAAATGCCATTTGCCAGTCTTGGGTCAATCCTGAATCGCACATCTGAATCTGCTTGTAGTAATACTGTATCCTTGACAGTCCTGATTCTCATACACATCTTGATATCATCTGCAAACTTGCATATCATTCCCCCAATATCTACATCTAGACCATTAATGAAAATGGTAAATAGAAACAGTCCTAACATCGATTCCTACGGGATGCCATTAGTGACTGGTCTTCAAGCAGATCCAAATCAATCAACAAGCACTTTCTGCTCATGGGCTTTCAGCGAGTTTTCAATCCAGTGCAAGATAACCACTAATTACCAAAGATTTAATCTCATCGAGAACTCTTTTATGCGATACTTTATCAAAAGATTTCTGCAAGTCCAGGTAGACAATACCTACTGGAGTTTAACAGAGCGGCAGCAGAGAGAGAATGAGAGACCAGTGGGAAGTTTAACAGAGTGGCGGCAGAGGGAAAGCGAGAGTGTGAGACCAGCGGGAAGTTTAACAGAGTGCTGTGAAGAGAGAGTGAGACTAGTGGGAAGTTTAACAGAGCGGCGAGAGAGAGAGAGCTCGAGCGCGACCAGCGAGTCGTTTAACAGAGTGGCAGCAGAGCAAGATAGAGCGAGACCAGCAGGAAATTTAACAGAGCAGTGGGAAGGAGACAAAGTGACACCAGCAGGAAGATTAACAGAGCAATGGGAAGGAGAGAGAGCGAGACCAGCGGGAAGTTTAACAGAGAAGCAGCAAAGCGAGAGAGTGAGACCAGCGAGGAGTTTAAGGAAGTGGCAGCAGAGCAAGATTAGCGGGGAGTTTTACAGAGCAGCATAAGAGCAAGAGAGAGTGAAAGCAGCAGAGAGTTTAACAGAGTGGTGGCGGGAAGGAGCAACACTGCATTCTGAGGAAAAATCAAAGTGTGACGTCACAGGAAAACAGGTAGTTGATTGGTCGGTGAGTAATTTTCCCATTTAACTTTCAAAACTCAGGTAATTTTAGTAATTGTAAGGTTTTATCAGTAGCAGTAAGGTTTACTAATAGTAGTAAAGCTTATTAGATTGGCTGGTGAGAATTTCCTATTTATCTTAACTGGGAATTTCAATTGGGGTAAGTACAACATTTATTGAAATAAGAAGAAACACAGGCAGGACTAGAGACATAAATTATAATTTAATCAGTAAAACAATTAATTAATTGCTAAAAAGACGGCAGGGCAGGTGATGTGTGGCAGTTGCAGAATGTGGGAGCTTGTGGACACCTGTGTGATCCAAGGTAAACACGTCAGCAGTTAGTATCTGCGGTTGGAGGAGCTTTGGCTCAGAGTCATTGAGCTGGAGACCCAGCTGCAGACACTGCGACACATCATAGAGGGGAAAAGTTACCGAGACACTTTGTTCCAGGAGGCGGTGACACCCCTAAGATAGGGTTGTCTGATTTAGTCCATGGTCAGGGACAGGAGGGTGTGACTGCAAGTGAGGCAGGTATGGGGATTGAGAAGGTAGAAGTGGAGGAGCCTCAGCCCTTGCAATTGTCCAACAGGTTTGAGGTTCTTGCAGCCTGCATGGACAAAATTGGGGGCTGCAGGGTGGATGAGCGAACTGACCGTGGTACAGGAAGCCATTCAAGCGGGGGGTGGGGGGAGTTAAAAGAAATGTAGTGGTAGTAGGGTACAGTATAGTCAAGGGGATAGACACAGTTCCCTGTAGACGAGAGCGAGTCCAGAAGGTTCTGCTGCCTGCCTGGTGCCAGGGTTCAGGACAGCTGCTCTGGGCAGGAGAGGAACTTGCAGTGGGAGGGGGAGGATCCAATTGTCATAGTCCACGTAGGTACCAACGACATAAGTAGGACTAGGAAAGAAGTTCTGCTTTGAGAGTATGAGCAGCTAGTGGCTAATTTAAAAACACAGAACCTCAAAGGTAATAATCTCTGGATTATTACCTGAGCCACGAGCAAATTGGAGTAGGGTAAATAGGATTAGAGAGGTTAAAGTGTGGCTCAAAGATTGATGTGGGAGAAAAGGGTTGATTCATGGGCACTGGCACCAGTACTGGGGTAAGTGAGAGCTGTACCGTTGGGACGGTCTTCACGTGAATTGTGCTGGGTCCAGTGTTCTGGTGAGTCGTATAACCAGGGCAGTAGAGAGGGCTTTAAATTAAATAGTGGGGCAAGGGATCAAGTGAGGGAAGATGTGATAAATTAAAGAGAGATGACAAGACAAGAAAGCAAGGTAGCAATAAGGGAATTGATCATCTGAATGTGGCAGAAAGGGACAGAGAGTACAAACGTAAGAGTGCGCCAGCAGATAAGGCTAGAGGCTGCGAATAAAAAGACAGAATTAAAAGCACTCCATCTGAATGCAAACAGCATTTGCAACAAGGTAGATGAACTGACAGCACAAATGGAAATAAACAGGTATGATCTAATTGCCATTACAGAGACGTAGCTGCAGGAGGACCAAGGCTGGGAACTGAATGTCCAAGGGTTTCTGACATTAAGGAAGGATAGACAAAAGGAAAAGGAGGTGGAGTAGCGCTGTTAAAAGATGAGACCAGTAAATTAGTGAGAGTTGATCTTAGATCGGAGGATCAAAATGTAGAATCTGTTTGGATAGAGCTAAGAAACAGCAAGGCACAGAAAACATTGGTATGACTTGTTTATGGGTCACCAAACAGTAGTGGTAATGTAGGGCACAGTATAAATCAGGAAAATTAGAGGTGCATGTAACATGGGTAATATAGTAATCACGGGGGATCTTCAATCTACATATAGACTGGGTAAACCTAATTAGCACTAATGGTGTGGAGGACGAATTCCCAGAATGTATACGAGATCATTTTCTATGTTTAGGAGCCAACTAGAGAAAGGGCTATTTTAGATCTGGTATTGTGCAATGAGAAAGGGCTAATTAATATTCTCGTTGTAAAGGAGTCTCTACGGAAGAGTGACCATAAATTAATCGAATTTTAAATAGAATTTGAAAGTGATGTCATTTAATCCGAAACTAGGATCTTAAATCTACACTAAGGAAACTACGAAGGTATGAGAGGCAAATTGGCTGTGGTGAATTGGGAAACTACATTAAAAAGTATGACAATAGACAGGCAACGGCTAGCATTTAAAGAATTAATACATGGTTTGCAACAAATTTATATTCCTTTGAGGCACAAAAACCTAGCAGAAAAGGTGAACCATGGCTAACAAGAGAAGTAAGAAGAGAAGGTAAAGATTGTACTAGATCAAAGGAAGAGGCTATAACGTTGCCAAAAAAGTTGTAACCCTGAGGATTAGAAGCATTTTAGAATTCAGCAAATGCAGACCAAGAAACTGATAAAAGAGAAAATAGAATATGAACGTAAAACAGCAAGAAACATAAAAACAGACTGTAAAAGGTTCTCTATGTATGTAAAAAGGAAAAGATTAGCAAAGACAAATGTGAGCCCACTACAGGCAGAGACAGGATAATTTATAATGGGGAATACGGAAATGGGAGAAACTAAATAAATGCTTTGGGAGGAATTTTATCCTGGTGGTGGGGGTCTCGACATCCGGCGAACAGACATCAAATCCCTGTGATGCCTCTTTTCCAGAAGGCCCACCAATCAGGCACTGAGGTGGACAGTAGCCAGCCTTCCATAGGAACTAGGACCCCATCGCTGGAAGTCCCGTCCTTGGAAAGCTGCCAGCCAATCAGAAACCAGCAGCTACAGTACCACCATGGAAGTGGTGGCTGCTGCTGGAGGGAGTACCAACCGCAGGCTGAGGAGTGTCGCTAGAGCCAGGCCTCAGGTAGGTCAGGGTGGGAGGGGTCTTGCAGGGTGGGGGTCAGCAGCCCCTCCCACCTTTCCCGATGCCGGGTCCCTTGTTCAGGCACTGTGCCTTTGAATGAGGGTCATGCCCTCCTGCCCTCCACCCAGAGCTGGGAAGCAGCCGGCACAATTTTTCATGCTGTGCCTCCTGGTGGCGACAGGGCCGCCTGCCACATGGCTAATTGCGGCTGCAGCAGGAAGAAGCCCTTAATTGGGGGATAATTGCCCCATTAAGGACCTCAATTGGAGGCGGGATGGGAAGGCTGTTCACAGGCGTTCCTGCCCCAGACCACACTTCAGCGGAGGCGGGTTGGTGGCAGGAATGCCCCCGCCACCATCCCACCCAATTTTATACTCTCCCTGCCTCCAAACCCCCCACAGCTGGAGCATAACACTCCAGAATACAAAAGGAAGTAAGTTCCTGCTTAGGGCTCAGCTGGAATATTGTGTTCAATTCTGAGCACCACACTTTAGGAAGGATGTCAGGACCTTAGAGAGGGTGCAAAGGAGATTTACTAGAATGGTACCAGGGATGAGGGACTTCAGTTATGTGGAGAGACTGGAGAAGATGGAACTGTTGCCCTGAGCAGAGAAAGTTAAGAGGAGATTTGATAGAGGTGTTCAAAATCATGAAGGGTTAAGAGAGAGTACAAAAGAAGAAACTGTTTTCAGTGGCAGAAAAGGGCACAGATTTAAGATGATTGGAAAAAGAACCAGAGGCAACGAGGGAATTTTTTTTAACATAGCAAGTTGTTGTGATCTGGATTGCACTGCCTGAAAGGTGGAAGCAGATACAGTAGTGCAAGCCAAATCTACATGTTTCAAGGTTCAGACTCCTATTTGTGACAAACAACACCTGACATAGTTTCAAGACAAAACCCCTGTATCTTTAATCTACTAAACACAAAGCTAACAATACAACTGTGTCTTTTACCAAGCACAAAGCTAAACAGTGCAACTGTATCTTTACAAAGCTAAAACAGGTTATACATACAGTCACAGCAGCAAGTGATTGGTTCAGTGGCAGCTGCGGCTGTTCACAGGCCTTCCCCCCCCCGGACTACATTTCGGCGGAGGTGGGATGGTGGCAGGAACCACCCCCACCACCATCCCACCCGATCTTATGCTCTCCCTGCCTCCAAACTTGCTGTGGGGAGTGCATAAAATTCCCCCCTTAGTGTCTGTCTTCACGGAGGAAGATACAAAAAACCTCCCAGGAATACTAGAGAACCAAGGGACTAGCGAGAATAAGGAACTAAAGGAAGTTAGTATTAGTAAAAAAAGTAGTACTGGAGAAATTAATGGGATGCAAAGTTGTTAAGTCTCCTGGACCTGATGATCTACATCCCGGAGTGTTGGAAGAGGTGGCTGTATGGAAAGTGGATGTGTTGGTGGTCATCTTCCAAAATTCCATAGATTCTGGAACGGTTCCTGCAGATTGGAAAGTAGCAACTGTATCTCCACTATTTAAGAAAGGAGAGAGAAAGCAGGAAATTACAGACCTGTTGGCCTGACATCAGTCGTAGCAGAAATTCTAGAATCTATTATAAACTGGACACTTGGAAAATAATGGTAGGTTTGGGGATATAACTAGCAGAATGGATAAGGGGGAACCAGTGGATATGGGTATATTTGGATTTTCAGAAGGCTTTCAATAAGGTTCAACACAGGTTGGTAAGCATAGTTAGAGCACATGGGATTGGGGGTAATATACTGGCATGGATTGAGAATTGGTTAACAGAAAACAGAGAGTAGGAATAAATGGGTCATTCTCAGGTTGGCAGGCTGTGACTAGTGGGGTACCGCAAGGATCAGTACTTGGGACCCAGCTGTTCACAATCTATATCAATGATTTGGATGTGGGGACCAAATGTACTATTTCCATATTTGATTATGACATAAAACTAGGTGGGAATGGGAGATGTGAGGAGGACGCAAAGAGGCTTCAAGGGGATTTAGACAGGCTGAGTGAGCAAGAACATTGCAGATGGAATATATGGAAAAATGTGAAGTTATCCACTTTGGTAGGAAAAACAGAGATGCAGAGTAGTTCTTAAATGGTGAGAGATTGGGAAGTGTTGATGTCCAAAGGAACCTGAGTGTCCTTGTTCATAAGTCAAATAGAATTCAGTCCAGAGAAGTGCGAGGTATTGCATTTGGGGAGGGCAAAGATAGTGAGGAAATATACAATGAACGGGAGGATATTGACAGGGGTAGATGTGAGAAACCTTGGAGTGCATGTCCACAGGTCCCTAAAGGTGGCAGGACAGGTGGCTAGAGTGTTGAAGAAGGCATATGGATTGCTTTCCTTTATTTGCCGAGGTATTGAGTACAAAAGTAGGGATGAGATGCTGGAACCGTATAGAGCATTGGTTAGGCCACAGCTGAAGTATTGCGTGCAGTTCTGGTCACCACATTACAGAAAGGACATAATTGCTCTGGAGAGAGTACAGATGAGATTTACAAGAATGTTGCCATTGCTTAAAGGTTGCAGCTATGAGGAAAGATTGGATAGGCTAGTGTTGTTTTCCCTGGAACTGAGGAGGCTGAGGGGTGATTTGATTGAGGTGTATAATATTATGAGGGGCCTAGATACCGTGGACAGGAAGGACCTGTGGTGACTCTTTGGGATTCTCTATCCCAGAGGGATGTGGAGGCTCAATCATTGAGCATATTCAAGATAGAGATTGATAGATTTCTAAATATTAAAGATATCAAGGGATATGGGGATAATGCTGAAAAATCGTGTGATCTAATTGAATGGCAGAGCAGGCTCAAAGGCCAAATGGCCTACTCCTGCTCCTGTTTTCTATGTTCCTATTTCCCCTCATCAACAATCTTGGTGATTCAAAAATGCAATCAAATTGGTAAGACAGGAGCTTCAGTGGCAGATGCCATGATATGGCCTTTTCTGCCTAAGTAGTGGTACAGTGCAACTCTAATGATTCCCTTAAGCATTCTCCCTATCACTGATGTAAAACTATTGGGCCTATAATTAACTGAATCTGCCTCATCTCCCTTTTTAAAGATTGGGAATATGTTAGCCTCCTTTCAGTCTAAGAACAGTTTCAAACTCCAGCAAGCTATTAAAGATACTAATACAGCACCTGTCCCATCTCCTTGAGAAGCTTGAATTGCTACACTCCTATTGATTTTAAGGTTCCAAATGCTAATAAAACAATATGTTCATCTAGTTTAGTAATAACAATTTTATTGCTAACACCATTCAATTGTCAGTTGGGCAACATCTTCAAGAGTGAAGACTGATGCAAAGTACTTAATATCTCCACTATACCCTGAGAATCCTTTCTAACCTGCCTGAGCACTTTTCAATGGCCCAATACAGTCTTGACTCTTCATATAGCTGAAAAAACCCATTAATACTGCAGTTGTCCACAATCCTCTTTCACAGTAACATTTATCTACTCTAATAGCAGTCTTAGTTTTCTTTAAAAAAGGAAAATATTGCAGATGCTGGAAATCTGAAATAAAAACAGAAAATGTTGGAAACGCTCAGCAGGTCAGGCAACATTTGTGGAGAGAAAAACAGTCAATGTTTCAGGTCCATGATCTCTCAACAGAACTGAGAAATAGGGTGAAAGGCAGGAAATAAAATGACAAAGACTGGGTCGCACAGAATGGTCGTGAAGCATACAGCGTTAAGAGGAGTGATAAATGCCGGAATTTGGTGCAAGTGGGCATTCGATGCAGAGGGGGAAGGAGGTCCTGCTTGTTATTTTTAGTGGAAGCTTGAGACTGTGAATATTTAAAATTTTTGCCCATTGCTTAGAGTAAGTTAGTGTATAGAAAAAAAACTTACAAACTAAAAAACCTAGAAATAAATAATAGAAATAGCTGTAATACTGCATCCAGTTCTGGGCGCCGCATTTTGGGAAAGATGTGAAAGCATTGCAGAAGGTGCAGAAAAGATTCACAAGAATGGTTCCAGGGGTGAGGAACTTCAGTTATGAAGAGAAGTTGGGACTGTTTCCTAAGAAGAGAGAACGCTGAAAGGCGACTTGCTAGAGGTATTCAAAATCATGAGGGGTCTCGATACAGTAGATAGGGAAAAACTGTTCCCACTCGTGAAAGGATTGAGAATGAGAGGACACAGATTTAAGGTGATTGTTAAAAGAAACAAAAGTAACATGAGGAAAACCTTTTCAGTCAGCGAGTGGTTAAGGTCTGGAATGCACTGCCTGAGAGTGGTGGAGGCAGGGTCAATTGAGGCATTCAAAAGGGAATTGGATAGTTATCTGAAAAGGAAGAATGTGCAGGGTTATGGGGAGAAAATGGGGTAATGGCACTGGATGAATGCTCATTTGGAGAGCTGGTGCAGACACGATAAGCCAAATGGACTCCTTCAGTGCTGTAACAATTCTGTGATTAACAGACTATGATATGGCAGAACAGACTGTGTATAGACAGTAGTATGTGGGAGCTTGCGGACAGCAAGATTGTCCCGAGAAAACACATCTGCGGTAGATGCCTCCGTCCTGAATCGCACCAGCACAGTTATTCAACTAGAATGTAAGCTTGAAACACTCAGACACATAAGGGAGGGGGAGCAGTTTTTGACAGTTTGTTCCAGACTTCAGTCACACCTTGTAGAGGTACAGGTTTAAAATGTAGTTGGTGTGACCGATAGTGTACAGCATAAGAGGAACACAGGTAGATAGAGGATGAGGAACCACAAAAGCCAATCATATCCAACAGGTACAATGTACTTGCTACCTATGAGGATAAGGATAAAGACTATCGGAGGGAAGGCAGAATGCAGACCATGGCACTTTGGAGGAGGAGGCTGTCCAAAGTGGGGAGGGGGAGGAGAACGATAGGAATCCTTATGTGGCAGTTATACGGAATTCAATATTTTGGGGAATAGATAACATTCTTTGTAAGCAGGGTCTAGAGTCCTGGATGGTTTACTGCATACTTGGTTCCAGGGTGAGGGACATCTTGAACTGGCTTGAAAGGATATTGGGGGTGGGGGCGGTGGGGTAGTCTTCAGTCGTTATGATCCATGTTGGGTCTAACAACATAGGCAAGAGTAGGCAAGAGGTCTTGTATGGAGAGTACCAGGAACTAGGAGAACCGAACCTGAAAGGTTATAATCTCTGGATTATTAACAGCCATGTGGAAGTTAGCATAGGCATAAACAGATTAGTAAGGTGAACATGTGACTGAAGGAGTGGTGCGGAAAACAGGCGCTCCATCTTATGGGACAGGATTCAGCATGTCTGCCATTTCCTTATGATTGACCACATCACCGTTATCAGTTTTAAAGCAGCCACGTTGCTTCTGACCACCTTTTTCTGAATGTAATTGTAAAAGTTTTGGTATCCTTTGCATGTTTTTTTTAATCATACCCTCCTTTTGTAGCACTTACTATCTGTTTTGTCATCCTTTGCTGCTCTATCCCATTAGCCAGAATGTGGGCTTATTTTTTGCATTGTTGTATGCTTTTTCTTTTCGTTTTACATTGTCTCTTATCCCTTTCGTTAACCTTGGCTGTCCTTTTTGGCAAGTAGAACTGGCTCCACTCAAACTGGTGGGACCAGCATTCTAGTGGAAAGGATAAATACGGCATTCACAAGGACATTAAACTAGTAAATGGGATGGAGGGCTCAGGTGGAAAAGGTAGTATAGATAATGGCTGGCAAAACAAAAAAAACCAGAAACGAGTAAGTAGAGTGACAGAAGTTTTGCTTTAGAACTGCAGGTAAAGGGAAAACTAACGTTATTTATACAAATGCATAAAGTATGAGGAACAAAATGAATGAACTGCAGGTACAAATTCAACTTGAAGGGTACGACATGGTAGCCATTATGGAGACATGGCTACAAGACTATCAAGACTGGGAACTAAACATACCAGGTTATAAGGTTTACAGGAAAGATAAAGAAAATTGTAAAGGGAGAGGAGTAGCCTTAATGGTTAAGGACGAAATCATTTCCATAAGAGAGGATATAATGAGAGGTAAGCAGGCAATGGAAACTTTATGGGTAGTATTAATAAATAGGAAAGGATTTAAGATTGTAGCAGGAGTTGTATACATACCCCTTGTAGTAGCTGTGAAGTGGTAGTTTGTATAAATGCTGAGATTAGAGGAGTATGTAGCAGAAGCAAAATGGTTTTAATGGGGGAATTTTAACTTTTTAAAAAACTTATAGACTGAGATATGCAGACCAGCACATAACAGAAAGGTAGTGAATTTCTGGAGTGTGTCTGGGATAGTTTTTTGAAACAATTTGTCCTAGAACCAACAAAGGGGAAAGCCATATTAGATATAGTAATGAGTAGTGAGTCAGATTTAGTTAACAGCCTAACGGTGTGTGAACATTTATTTAATAGCGATCATTATATGATCGGGTTCAATGCAATGTTTGAAAGGCAGAAATATGAAACAGCTATTAAGATCCTATATTTAGGCAAGGCTGACTTCAATGGGATGAGACAGAGACTGTCCATATAAATTAGACAAACCTGTTAATAGGTAAAGCGAGAAATCCGTGTGAGTTGTTCAAAAAAAAATTATTATACAGAGCCAGTTTAAATCCCTAAAGTACAAGAGTTCTACTTGCCAAAAAAGACAGCCAAGGTTAACTAAAGAGATGAGACAACATAAAACAAAAAAGCATACAACAAAAAGCACAGATGGAATAGAGTAGTTAAGGATGACAAAGCAGACAGTAAAAGCTACAAAAAGGAGTATGAGAAGAAACTTGCAAGGGATACCAAAATCAGCACAAAAAAACTTTTACAATTACATTCAGAAAAAGAGGGTGGCCAGAAGCAACGTGGGCTCCTTGAAAACTGATAACAGTGATTTGGTCAATGATAATATGGAAATGGCAGACATGCTGAATAATACTTTGCAACAAGATATCCCAAGAAAGCTAATATTGAATCAGGGACAAGGACTTAACAAAATTAACATTAAACAAGGTAACAGTAACAGAGGAATTAATAGCACTAAAGAATGACAAATCCCCAGGACCAAAAAAATTGCAGAGCTACGGGGAAAGGGTGGCGGATTGTGACTAGCTGTACTGCTTTTGCAGAGAGCTAACACAGGCATGATGGGTTAAATGGCCTCCTTCTGTACTGTAACCATTCTATGATTCAATTTTGTGACGCACACAAGACGTGCCATGATACAACAATCATGAGCTAACTGAAAAGTTATGAAAAATGGACTTTTGTCTTTAAAAAATGAACCTTTATTTTAAAAAGTGAACAATGGTCCAAAATGGTCACCAAAAAGGGATTGGCCTTTTGTGTATTCTGTCAAAGACAAAGGACAAATCTTCAAAGCTAAGAAATGTCAACTGAACCCATTCTACACCTGTCCTAAAACATTCCAGAATTGAATGTCTTCTTCTGAAACAAAGGAAGTGACAGGTAACAGCCTTACCTTAAAAAAAAATGAGAGATAAAGAAAACATCCTAACAGCTTCTGTTCCAGCCAAGCCAATCTACATTATACAGTAGTGAGAACGAGAAGTAACCCACCATCTTCACCTGAACCGTCAATGAAGAGAGAAATCTACAATCATTTCAGGCTTGCATCCATTGACAACTTTCTTGGCTATATATAAATGACTTGGATCTTGGAGTACAGAGTAGAATCTCAACATTTGCTGCAACACCAAACTCGGAGGTGCGGCAAACAGGGAGGATGATATGAACCGCCTGCAACAGGACATAGATAGGCTAGTGGAGTGGGAAGACAGATGGCAGGTGGAATTTAATACTGACAAGTGTGCGGTGATGCATTTTGGCAGAAGGAATAAGGAAAGGCAATATATAATTAATGACACAGTTCTAAAGAGTGTGCTGGAACAGAGGGAACTGGGAGTGCGTGTGCATAGATTTTAGTTGCAAGGTTAGGTTCGAAAAGCTGGGTTTGTTCCCTTTCGAACAAAAGGAGATTATGAAGAGATTTAATAGAAGTGTACAAGATTACCACATTCTTAGATAAGTTAGACAAAGAAAAACTGTTCCCATTGTTACGACCGTGCTTCTATTTTTTGTTCAATTTTTGCGGACTTGTAATTGTGGAAAAGGATTCATTTTTCAGAGGCTGAAGATTTCATAGTTACTGGACTCTTTTTTTTCCACCGAGGGGACACTTGAGATGTTGCTGGAAATCACCTTTTGCTGGAAATCATGTGATTTAAAATAAATAAACAACAGGAACATCGGACTAAGGGGAGATGTTTACAAAAAAGTGACAAAGCAAGGTTTATGAGGGTCAGGGGGTTTTTGACCTGCTGTTTGAGTTTTGCTTTTGGTTTTGCTTTGGACAGAGTTGGGGGTGTGGAACGTGTTAAAAAACAGTTGGAGAAAACTTACCAAGGGAGCAAACCCCAACTCAGCATGTTCCATCTCTTTGAAAAGTCTGCCAACTTTTTGATCTCTTTAAGAAGCAAGTGTAAGAAACAGACTGAAACTGTTGCCGCATTTATTCTGAAAGGCCTGCCGAACTAATCCTCAACGTTGCCTGAAAAGAACTGTTTTAGAAAGATCCCAGTGACAGCTGTCTGAGTAATTGGAACGCCAGACGAAAAAGGGACAAGTGACATCTTTCCATATCTTCTTTCATCTTCAAGAATTGGCAAGTATTTGGTCAAAGTATATATATTTTTTTACAAACATACATACCAACTGATGAATTAGGAGCAGAAGTAGACCATTTGACCCCTCTAGCCTGCTCCACCATTCAATAAGATCATGGCAGATTTGTTTGTCTCACAAATTTCACACTCCCATCTACCCGATAACCTTTGATTCCCTTGCTTAACAAGAATCTAACTACCCCCGCCTTAAAATTATTCAATGACCCTGCCTTCACCACCTTCTGAGGCAGAGAGTTGCAAAGTTGCACAAGCTCTGAGATTCTCATTTTGGTTTTTTTGTAACAAACCTCTGCACAGAATTTCTCTATTTTTTTCAGAATATCAATGTGTGAGGGACTGATTTAAAAAAAGAACTTTCATATTTCAATCTGTGTGTTAATGTTTTGCTCTGTTACTATTTATTTATTTTTTTATTTTATTTAGAGATACAGCACTGAAACAGGCCCTTCGGCCCACCGAGTCTGTGCCGACCAACAACCACCCATTTATACTAACCCTACAGTAATCCCATATTCCCTACCACCTACCTACACTAGGGGCAATTTACAATGGCCAATTTACCTATCAACCTGCAAGTTTTTGGCTGTGGGAGGAAACTGGAGCACCCGGCGAAAACCCACGCGGTCACAAGGAGAACTTGCAAACTCCGCACAGGCAGTACCCAGAATTGAACCCGGGTCCCTGGAGCTGTGAGGCTGCGGTGCTAACCACTGCGCCACTGTCTTGTTTTGATAATAAATGGATAATTGTATTGTTTATTAAAGAAACCTGGCTGGTGTATTTTCTTCTAAATTAAAGAGTAAAATATATGATTGATTGCATCAGTATCGAGGTAAACATTTCTTTTATTCGTCTGTGGGATATGGGTGTCGCTGGCTAGGTCAGCATTTTTTGTCCATCCCTAATTGCCCTTGAACTGAGTGGCATGCTGGGCCATTTCAGAGGGCATTTTTCAAGAGTCAACCACATTGCTGTGGTCTAGAGTCACATGTGGGCCAGACCAGGTAAGGACGGGACATTAGTGAATCAGATGGGGTTTTACAACAATCGACAATGGTTTCATGGTCATCATTAGACTAGCTTTTTAATTCCAGATTTAAATATATAGTTGTGACATGTGGAGAAGTGGAACTAGAAACGACAGTGCACTCCTCCTGCCTCAGTCATAACATCATTAAAAAATGGTACAAGGACTAGGAGACACAGATTGAATGTTTTGGGCAAGAGATGCAGGGGGAATATGAGGAAGCACTTTTTCACACAGCGGGCAGTAATGATCTGGAACGTGTTGCCCACAAGGGTGGTAGAGGCACAGACAATCAGTGACTTCAAGAGAAAGTTGGATGGCCTGCTGAGAGAAATAGACTTGTAGGGCTATGGGGATTGAGCCGCGGAGTAAGACTGACTGTATAGCTCTGTTGAGAGTTGGCATGGATTCGATGGGCCGAATGGCTTCGTTCTGTGTTGTAAATGACTCTACAATTGATCTGTCCAGGTGGGCAAGCCAGCCTGAGGCTGCTTGGGGAACTATTCACTTTAAGGCAAACAACTACAAAATACATTTGAAAACTGCTTATGGCCAACTTTTTTATATCGAGAAATATGACACATCTCCCTTTCCCAGAGTGAACCATTGCTAGTGAGTTCGACAGCTTGCTTATGGAGGCCATGCATTCCTAGTGAGGCACGTCACTATGCCACCCAATTTCCACTCTGTCCTCTGGGAGCCAATATGTTGTGTGGAAAACTACCTGAGAGAAATCGATGCACTCTACTTTTCATCCCTGATCCTTGGTGCCAACTGCAGTTCCACATCCTGTGCGTCATGGTACACCTGTACTGATAGATCCTGTATTGCTGTTTGGCTCATGTGGACAATCCACTATTCAACTCCAGCTTTGTCCTGGGAGGATAGCTGAGCACTGCTTCTGGGTTCTCCCACAGGATGCCTTCTCCTGCCCATACACTATCTACAGGAAGTAGTTGTTCTTTATGAATGGCTTGTCCTTTTACCACCTGAGTGGTGTACCACATGGTTTCTCATGTCTTCTCTCTAAAGCAGAAGTTATTTCCTCCTGCCTGTGTGGTGTGGACCTTCTTCCTAAGTACTGTTTACCTTTTGGGTAGCTGATTACAACATCTGAGGATGTGGTGCCTTTTTAAATCGAGTTTCTTAATGAGGGGTGAGCTTTCTTGTCTGCCTGAGAGCCCTTGGTCAGGTTGACAGGTTATGTTCCCTCGCCCCAGTTAAGTCCTATTCAGGTCTTTCTGAACCGTGAAAATCCTAAACATGTATGCCGCGCCACTCTGCAGGGCACAGAGCTGTCACAGCAAGCTGCCTGATCAACATAATCTCAGCTCTCTCAGTATCTTTTGATTTCATACAATCCTCAGCAACTTCTCCAGCTACCTGTGCCAAACTAACGAGATATCCCCGTTCCTGAATAGCTTGTCTAGCTTTTTCCATATTGACATCATTCTCTATCAAAACAGAGAAAGGCATGGATAGGTAAACTCCTACTTCCATGAACACTGTGTAACCAGTATACCAGCTAAGCACTGGGCACAGGTGTTTCTGTGGTCAACCACAGTAAAGGCCTGCTCAAGTCAAAAAAAAAAACTTGACCCGAACCTGACGAAACCACATCGGACCCAAGCCCGACCCAGCTCGAGTCCCTCCATTTTCCCCCGAGCCTGACCACCGCAATGTTCCCTTGACTTACCTTCCGACTCCCAATCTTCAGGAAGCTGCACATGAGCGTGATGACATCACAGAGATGCTCACACTCTCACTGCGCAGACTCAGAGTTTCCCTGCTTGACGTCCCGGACTCGTAGCTCAGGTAAGTTTATTTCCTTTAAACACTTACCTGCAATTCTTGCAGTGTGTGTCCGGCCCGAACCAGACTAACTTGGACCTGAGCCCGATCCGACCCTGACACGGGTTCAGGTCGGGTAGCAGGCCTTTAATCCACAGCCCAAGTGTGGGAACTTTATCCTTTATGTAATGGTAGTTTTCCAACAGGCAGCCCTGCATGATGTGACGCATGCACAATACGAGTCAGGGGTCAATCTATCTACATCAGCAGTCACTTAATAAACCATATCTCATAAGCTCATATGTGCCGCATGACTTTCAAAGACTAGCATTTGTTTTATCTCACTGGAATTAAAGTTAATCCCCAAAAATGGGTGGGTTGGGGTCGGGTGCAATGTTAACATTTTAAAAATTTCAAACCCAAACCAAACCCTCCCACTTCTAGCTTTAGCGAAAGCAGGGTCGGGGGTGGGGGGGGGGAGTTGGTCATTTAATTATTATAATGAGGGGCAAAGTTTCACATTTAACCTGCCTTACAGGTTCAATCCTGACTGACCAGGTTTCCTGGGCCTCGGGAAACCTGGCAGCCCAAGGGAGGTTTGGACAGCTTCGGGGTAAAGTTAAGTACCTTTACAGCACTTCTTGTGGGCCAGGAGGAGCAGGAGAGATACCTCCCAACACAAATTGACCTTCTTTCCAACCAACTGATCACCCCCCCTCAACCACTAACGTACCTGCTCCTGTGCCCTCCTCTGGAGTGTTCCCCAGCTGACAGGGAGTCATGCCTGTGAATCAGGCTGACCTCTGGATGGGGATCCTGTTAGGGAATAAAAAAGACGTCGTAGAGTCAAAACACTACAGCATGTGGGGAAACCTGGACTTTTGAGTCAGGATTTTACAAGCATAGCCGAACAACGGACACTGGGGCCAGAATCAGGTGGCATTGACGCTCTCAATCCAATTCTTGACTGCATCGCCATCTTGCGCCAGCTGGCCAATTAAATGCCAACAGTCGAGTTGGGGGGGGGGGAGGCAACAAATCTGGGGTTGGAGGCGGACATTTAGGTAGCAGCCGTGGATGTGCTGGTGCCATCTTTAAAGGGCTGTCAGCACTGGATCGTAGACAATGCCCTCCTTGAGTAAAGCCAGCCTTTCTTGACGAATCAGCCAGCAGTGCAACCCTGCCAGTGGAAGAAGACCAAGAGGTCAGTGAAGCAGGTATTGTGTAGCCAGTAGGAAGAGGCACTTGTTGGCATGACAGAAGGAAGATCCCGGGTGGCACCATGGATTAGTGACAACTTCCTGCATGCTCTCTTCCAGACTACTTGGGAATGTGGGAAGTTCTCTTCCCCCAGGACAAGAGGAGACCACCCTGCCTAACCAAGCAAGCCTGGACAAAGATCTCAGGAGCGGTTAGTAGGGTCATAGAGAGATACAGCACTGAAACAGGCCCTTCAGCCCACCGAGTCTGTGCCGACCAACAACCAGCCATTTGTGCTAATCCTACATTAACCCATATTCCCTACCAAATCCCCACCTTCCCTCAATTCTCCTCCCACCCACCTACACTAGGGGCAATTTACAATAGCCAATTTACCTATCAACCTGCAAGTCTTTGGCTGTGGGAGGAAACCAGAGCACCCAGCGGAAACCCAGGCGGTCACAGGGAGAACTTGCAAACTCCACACAGGCAGTACCCAGAACTGAACCCGGGTTGCTGGAACTGTGAGGCGGTGGTGCTAACTACTACACCGTCATTTGGAGAACCTGGCTGCAGTGCTGCACATGCGTGAATAACCTTCTCCATTCTGCCAAGGTGAGGCTCTCAAACCTCAGTATCCAGAGGTTAGCAAATGGAGAAGCATGAGGGGCGGCTGTTGGTGAGGGAGAGACCACCCTATCGGTGGCAATGGGTTCAGGCTGCAGCATCTCTAATGAAAGGAACGGATATAGCTTGGTCAAAGGTGCAAGTCTGGCAGCAGCGACCTTGGCAATGTTATTCCAGACACGTTCAAGTGGGCCCAAAGTCAATAGTAGGGTGCCACCCGCTTAGGCATTATTGTGTGGCAACTAACATTTATCTTCCTGTTATTGTGAGGCAACTGACATACATTTCCTTGATGCCACAGAAGAGGGCCCAAAATGTGAACGAACGGGTCCAGACCAGTGGCAGGGTGCCACTGCTCGCTCTCCTTAGGCAAATTGAAGAGGAAGCTCTTGGACTGACAGGGCAGAATAGTGGCTGTTCCATCGCAAATGGTGAGGCAGGAGTGCAGGTGAGCAGCCTCGTGGCCGGGCATGAGGGAGCCTTAGGCGAGCATGAGGGATGGTGTTCCTGTGCCTTCCACTGTACATACATCAATCTGAACACCAGCCGATACTGAAGGCTTGTGTTTGAAAGGGCAAAATCCTTCAATCTTTCTGTACTCTCACGGAGATCAACCATAAGAACAGAGAGCTGCCGTCTTTGGGAGACAGTGGTCCACCTGTGAGGAGGAAGAAGGTCCAGCTTCACATCATTCCCTCACCAGGACAGATACTCTCATTTTGGTGGGTATGCATTCATGCTTAAATTCAGGGCCACAACCTGGTGAGAGCACCACACACAAACACTTGACCAGCTGTCGGAGGCTGTGACCACCGAGGCCACTGACAAGCGGAGGAGTGTGGGAGGTCAGGTCGATGCTAAGCCCTAGGCTGATGGCATGCCTCTGGAGTCGTTAGTAAGGCAGCAAATTCTTAAAGTTCGGTGCGAGGTGCATGATGATCTGGCAGAAATTCCAGAGGGTATGCGCACCCTTGCTCTGACAATGGAAAGTCCATCCAGGCCATGAATGCTGCCATTTCCCTCTGGTCTGTGCACGTGGCCTCCTCCATTTGTGACTCTTACTGGAGAGCCACATCCAGAAGGCCAGTCAATGGATGCCAGAGATGCGCACAGACCTGCATACCATCACCTCATCCATGAGCTCAATGGAACAATGTCAGGCGAGAGGCACCTGGAGTCACCCAGCTCCTCATCCATCTCATGTTAGCAGGGAGGTGTCTTGTGAGGGAGGAGATGCGGCTGCCTTCTGCATCTGGGGCTCCTCTCAAGCGCGCCAAGTGTGGACAGAGGCTCCTCAGCCCCTCTGCCAGTGACAGCAGTGCTGCAAGGACAGAGGAGGCTCCTGCAACTATGCAAGAGCCCCTTGGCATGCCAGGGCCCGCCAAGCCTCAGGCAAGCAGAGGATGGCCGCCAAGATCATCCCAGATCACCTGGCAGTAGCCTGCCTCCACTGAAGCTAGCAGCGAAGTGGGGAGCATCACGTAGAAGCTCTCGTAAAAAATTGAAGAAAACACACTAAATGCTCTTTGGACTTCACGGGTGAATAGATAGTTAAGGCATTACAGCTTGTGTGTGCTAATGTTTGCAATAAAGGTGTTATTCATTTTGTCGACATTGCCATCTATTGTTGGAGGTCCTCTGAAAATGCAGGAGTACCATGGCTCGTCTCAAGGGCTATTTGGGAGAGACCATAGCGTTTGTGTCTGTCTTTTTGACATTAGATGCAGGGGCCTGGGCTTGCAACTGGGGTAAACAGCAACAGTGGGGTGCAAAGGTGGATTTTATTTTGACTAGAAAGATGATGTGGGAACAGTCATCTGAGACGTGTACATATGTATGTATGAACACTTCCTGAACTTCCCTTGTGCCTATGTCATGGCGTCTTCCATGCAGCCGCTCATGTCTTTCAGGATGCTGCGGCTGGTCATCAGCTCTATCATCATCCTCCTCATCTGAGGATACATCATGCTCCACTATATAGTCATTGGCCAGGGCCTCCTCCACCTCTGCAGTGTTAGGTTGTGCAAAGTGCAGCAGCCCACCGCGATCTGATACCATTGCTGAGGCATACTGAAGTGCCCCACTTAAACAATCCAGGCGCCTGAAACATCTTCAGGGGACCTATGGTCTGCTCGATGGTGGCACAGGTTGCCATGTGCCTGGTGTTCTATTTCTCCTCTACTTCTGTCCTAGGTACCTCACTGAAGTCAGTAGCCATCTCTTTAATGGGTAACTCTTGTCCAAGAATTCAACCTTGTAAGTGCGGTGGAGGGAGGGGGGACTGAAAAGCTTGGGCACGGGTGTGCAAGAGTATATAGGCATCATGGCTGCTTCCAGGGCACTGTGCACACACCTGGAGGATACGTTGGCAGTGGTCGCAGACCAGTTGAACGTTGAGGGAATGGAAGCCTTTCCTGTTAATGAAGGCCGTTGGCTGGCCTGCGGGAGCTTTGATGGCCACATGTGCGCAGTCTATCATACCTTGAACCTGGAGGAATCCAGCAATGGCCCTCAATCCTTTGGCTCTCTCAGACTAACTCTCTGGATTAGTGAATTAATGGATGTATTGGCTGGCCCTCCTGAAGAGGATATTGGTCACCATCTTGATGCAATGATATTCCGCTGATTGAGGGATGCGACACATGTCTCCAGCGGGACCCTGGAATGAACTGGAGGCCAGTTTTAGAAATTAAGGGCCAGGGTACGGGCACAGGCATCGGGTGACCACCAAAACCTATGGGGTTCAGCTCGGCCGTCATTATGGCATTTGGATGTATTGAAAGGGGGCTGAGACAGGTTTGGAAGCATTTGGAAGAGTAACCTTTGAGCCCAACAGTGTCCACCTGCCATAGGCATCGTCCACTCAGGAGGTGGGTCCTCCAGTGAGGAGGAGCATCTAACAGGGAGGAAGCTGCAGTCACAGAGATCCAGACAGCGGCAACTTTATGGCTACCTGCACGGGCAGCTTTGGGGCGGGGAAGTGGCAGAAGGCCACAGAGGGGACAGTGAGCAGCTTCCTCTCGGGAGAGGTGCCGCTTTTGACAACAATGCTGCTCTGACATCTGGAGTTAACTCATCCTCGTTACACCTTTGTTACAGGGTACCTTCTTCTCCACACTGTGGTTTGGGGGGGGTGGTGCGGGGGAAGAGAGAGAGAGAGAGATTGGTTCCAGCCAATACAGTTGAACCCTGCTGAGGGAAGTTGGAAGCTAGCTAAAGCAGACAAAAAAAGTGCCTTTCTGAAAATGATTCTTGGTCAAATGCTGCCTTGAAACTTGATCGATCTCTAACCTTTTGCAGTGGTAATGAAAGGTCATCAAACTGAAACATTAACTCTGTTTCTCTCTCAACTGATGCTGCCAGAGCTGCTGAATACTTCCAGCACTTTCTGGTTTTATGACAGAGTGAATTGATATAAGACATCAGCACCGTCTTCAACCCAAAGTGAACCACCAGGAGACTGCAACAGCTCAACGATTACCAGACAAGCAGCAAAGGCCTGCAACTTTAAAATTCACTGCCCGAGGGGATCCCACAGGTATTCCTGAAACAATAGGCTTTTACAACTTGAACTCTGAACACCTCTTACCCTGTACTTTTCCATCTATCTTCTGTTGAAAGTGCATGTGAGGGTGGATGTGATTGTGGGTGGTGTTGTGAGCATTTTCGGGGAACGAGTATTGTTTAATAAATATTTAACCTGCTGTTTTAAACCTACAAACAAACCTGTCACTGTCTGTTTAATTGGCAAGTAAAACACAAGAGGTTAAAACACTACTAACAAAAACACTTGCTGTAGTCTGTTGGGAGGTGAGTAGTGGAAACCAGCCATGCCATCACCCACCTGGCCATAACAGTCACACAATCAGCGAAGGTACGCACTGCACCCCCCTACCACCCCCCCCCCCACCGAAGGCCATTTGCATTGGGGCCATAAAATCCCTGTCCTGGGTTTCACAACCAAAGTTCCACCCCCCTCTTACAAAATCTGCCTGTCAATATCGGGGCCATTGTTTCCAGATTTCTGCTTGGCTGCTCCCACTGGCCCTGCCTGGAACAGTTTGCCAAGCAGCTGTTTGTAGTATGGTGTGAGGAATCTAGTGCTCTACCTGTACAACGGCTTACCTGTAATTGCAAGGCCATAAAATAATCAACATGTGTGACTAACAACAAGGAGGGTCGATGAGGGAGTGAATTTGTGGTCTATGTGGATTTTGGTAAGACTTTTGATAAAGTCCCACATGACAGACTGATCACGAATGTAAATGCCCATGGGATCCAAGGCAAAGTGGCAAGTTGCAGCCAAAATTGGCTCAGAGGCAGGAAGCATAGGGTAATGGTCGAAGGGTGGTTTTGCGACTGGAAGGCTATTTCAAGTGGGGTTTCACAGGGCTCAGTACTAGGTTCCTTGCTTTTTGTGGTATACGTCAATGACCTGGACTTGAATGTAGGGAGTATGATTAAGGGGTTTGCATATGATACAAAAATTGGTCTTGTGGTTGATAAAGAAGAAGAAAGCTATAGACTGCACAAAGATATATCAGTGTTGTTCCCCAAGGGTCAGTGCTTTTTTTGATATATAAATATCTTAGATATTGGAATAGAGAGTAACATTTCAAAATTTGCCCATGATACCAAACTTGGAGGAGTGGCAAACAGGGAGGATGATACAAATCGACTGTAACAGAATATAGATGGCTAGCAGAATGGGCAGTCAAGTGTCAAATGGAATTCAATAGAGAGAAGTGTGGTAATGCATTTTGGCAGAAGAGTCAGAGTCTTTTATGGCACAGAAGGAGGCCATTTGGCTCATCGAGTCCTTGCTGGCTCTCCACGGAACATTCCAGTCAGTCCCACTCCCCCGCTCAATCCTCATAGCCCTGCAAGTCTATTTCCCTCAAGTGGCCATCCAATATCCTCTTGAAGTCATTGATTGTCTCTGCTTTCACCACCATTGTGAGCAGCGAGTTCTAGGTCATTACCACCCGCCTCATCAAAAAGTGCTTCCTCATATTCCCCCTGCATCTTTTGCCCAATACCTTCAACCTGTGTTCCCTAGTCCTTGTATCATTAGTTGCTGGGAACAGTTTTTCCTTGTCTAACTTATCCAAGCCTCTCATAATCTTGTACACATCCATTAAATCTTCCCTCAATCTCCTTTGTTCTAAGGAGAACAATCCCAGCTTTTCCAACCTAACGTTGTAACTAAAATCCTCCATCCCTGGAGCCATTGTGGTAAGTCATCACTACACCCTCAGAAGGACCCTCACATCCTTCCTGAATTGTCGTGACCAGAACTGGATGCAATACTCCAATTGGGGCCTAACCAGAGCTTTATAAAGGTTCAGCATAACTTTGCTGCTTTTGTACTTAATTCCTCTATTTATGAAGCACAAGATCCCACATGCTTTACTGACCACTCTCTCAATATGTCCTGTCTCTCCCTATTCTTTCTGCCAAAATGCATCACCTCATACTTCTCTGTATTAAATTTCATCCTCCACCTTTCCGCCCACTCTGCTAGCCTTTCTATGTCCTGTTGCAGACAGTTCACACCGGCCTCACTGTTTGCCACGAGTTTTCTTCTGCCCATCCCAGGTGCACTCTGCTGCTGCTACTGGCTTGTCCAATCGAGGGAACATTTGTCACTTCTCTACCCGTTACCAGGGTTTCTGTTCTATCTTTAACTTGAGTCATGTGACAACCAGTAACATTGTTGCCACCAGTTCCTTCAGTGTCCCCTTGATGGCTCGCTTTAAAAAATACCTGGTTCAACATTTATTCAGTCTGACTATGAATTCCTTTAAAAAAATATTTTTTTAACAAAAACACGTTCATAACACCTCCACCCTCAGAGGACTGAAACACCATTTTTAAATGCGTTTCATTACAAAGTGTGGGAAAAATGGAAGATAAAAAATTCCAAAAACATTTTCACACATACTCATTCACTCCTTTCCAGTAGTCAATACAATTCTGTCTGTACCCTCTTTTCATTCAAATAACTCAAAGAAAGTTCTCGATTAAGCACCTGCAATAACATTATTATTGCCCGCAATGTGGACAATCTTCAAGTGATAAGGTTGGAACAGTAAACTCCATCGGAATAGTCTGGCATTCTGGTTTTAAATAGTCATTTAGTAGATTAGATTAGATTAGATTAGAGATACAGCACTGAAACAGGCCCTTCGGCCCACCGAGTCTGTACCGACCATCAACCACCCATTTATACTAATCCTACACTAATCCCATATTCCTACCAAACATCCCCATCTGTCCCTATATTTCCCTACCACCTACCTATACTAGTGACAATTTATAATGGCCAATTTACCTACCAACCTGCAAGTCTTTTGGCTTGTGGGAGGAAACCGGAGCACCCGGAGAAAACCCACGCAGACACAGGGAGAACTTGCAAACTCCACACAGGCAGTACCCGGAATCGAACCCGGGTCCCTGGAGCTGTGAGGCTGCAGTGCTAACCACTGCGCCACTGTGCCGCCCTCTGTAGTAGTACAGAACTTAAATATTGCTGAAAATAGAGACATGTTGTCGAAGCTTTCTGTCTTGCACTCATCAGGACAATCGCAAGAATAACCAATTTAAGGGAAAACAACAACTTATACTGCATGGGAAAAGAGTGTTGATTGGTTGGCAAGTGAACTCTGATTGGTAGAGGCGTTGCCATGGCAAATGCACTAGTTTACAGTGACTGACAGTTAACTGCCAAGCTTTGTTTGAAGTTTAAACCAGGCAGCTTGACTGTGATGTGTCAAGGTATTGCCCTGAGGAATGAACCAGCGAACGACCGTCACTTATTTTTTTCAGCTGCAACAGGCGCAATGTTTGTACATATTCTTTCTGTCTGCAAAGTTCATTCCTCAGGGCAATGCCTTGTCCAATCAGAGACAAGCTGCCTGGTTTAAATTTTAAACAAAGCTTGGCAGTTAACTGTCAGTCACTGTAAACTGGTGCATTCGCCATGGCAATGCCTCTACCAATCAGAGTTCACTTGCCAACCAATCAGCACTCTCTTCCCATGCAGTATAAGTTGTTGTTTTCCCTTACATTGGTTATTCTTGCGATTGTCCTGATGAGTGCAAGACGAAAAGCTTCAGCAACATGTCTCTATTTTCAGCAATACTGTTTTTTGTTTAAAAATTTTCCACAAAGATTTGTCACCAAATCAGCCGACTGCAGCCTTCTAAACAGAGCCCCCCAGTTGTTCCAGTGCGGAACTGGGTAGGGGTCTGTCATTGTTACTGCATTAACTTTTCTATAATAGAGTCTAGTTGAACTCAGGTTTAGGTACTAATACGACTGGCGAACTCCAGCTGCTTTGACTGGGTTCGATTAGGTGGTTTTCCAGTATGTATTGGATTTCTGCTTTTACCTGGAACTGTTTCTCTGGACTTAAGTGGTAAGGATGCTGTTTTAAAGGAATGGATTCCCCTATAACCACATCATGTGTGGCTAAGGTTGTACATCCTGGCTTATCCCTACAGACTCTTTTAAATACTGTGAGTAGCCTTGTTAGGTCTTCTCATTATTCTGCATCTAAATAGGAAAGCATCGTGTCCAATCTCCTTAACAATTCAGTATTAGCTAAATGGATAGTAGGAGGTTCAATGTGAGAATTTCTAGGCCTCCTTCTGCCTCATCCTATCCCTTTCATCCTTTACTATCCCTACTACCTGACATACCTGTGCTTGCTTATCCTCCTCCCGGCGATAATATTGTTTTAACATATTGATGTGACACAGTTGTTTCTTTTTCCGGCAATCTGGGGTGTCAATCAAATAACTTACTTCACCATTCTCTTGACCACCTTATTTAACTCTGGATCAGCGTGATTATCCAAATCCCCAAAGAAAATTTCAAATATTTGGCTAATTGACGATGGTGCCAATTTTATCTCCGACAATGGAACTGGTTTAGCCATTGCTCCAGTTACTAGACAAGAAAGAAAAATTCCTGGAACCGTTTCCTGTAACTGTTCAATCTCTTTAACTTCATTCGGTTTTTCCGTGAATACTGGAGAAGCTACTACATTCACTTCAGCCAAATCATTCCCCAGGAGTAGGTCAACTCTGTCTACTGGCAAACTATGGGCAACTCCTACAGTTGCCGTTCCAGACATTAAGTCACACGCTAGGTGCACCCAATACAAAGATATGGGTATATACTCCCCGCCAATAGTACTCACTAAAACGTTAGCATTCAGTACACTATCTGGTGGAAATGTTATGCCTTTCTACAGCAAAAGAGTTTGGGTTGCTCCTGTATCCCTAAGTATAACTATAGGTTTACCTGCCTCACTTGAGGGATAAGGAGTTACTTTTCCTTTTGACAAGAATTCCCTGTAATTCTCAGGACTCTTATTCACAACCCCTGCACTCAGTGGTTTTTGTACTTGGCCTTACAGCTACAGTCAATGCTACAGCCTGATCTGCTGTACTTTTGGTCAGGGCCTCTTTCTCTGCATTAGCTTTATGTATACCAATAAGTCCCATGGGTTTTCCCCGCAACTTCCAGCTTTCTAAACAAAGATGTCCCACCTTGTGACAATGGTAACATTTAGGCTTGCAGACCTCACTATGGGCAACACTAGAATGTTTTCCATCCTTTCTGGCCTGAGGAGGGGATCCCTTCTTGCCCCCGCTACTTGCCTTCCTTTCACCCTCCCACCTTCCATCCTTCTCGGGTTTGTGTGGTGATGGACAAAGAGTTTGGGCTTATACACAAGCTCACAATCATCAGCAATTTCTGCTGCTTGTCTGGCCTTTGAAACCTTCTGGTTATCGACATGGGTTCTTATTAATGGAGGGAGCAAATTTTTTAATTCTTCCAGAATTAATTCCTTAAGGTTTCCATAGAATCATAGAAAGTTTAAGGCACAGGAAGAGGCCACTTGACCCATCATGTCTGTGCCAGCTGAAAAACAGCCCACCTATTCTAATCCCACATTCCAGCATTTGGTCTGTAGCCTTGCAGATTACGGCACTTGAGGTGCATATCCAGACTCCTCTTGAATGAGTTGAGGGTCGCTTCAACTACCCTTTCAGGCAGAGTTCCAGACCATCACCACCCTCTGGGTGAAAAAGCTTTTCCTCATCTCCCCTGTAATTTTTCTACCAATCACTTTAAATCTATGCCTCCTTGTCACTGGCCTCTCTGCTAAGGTGAATAGACTCTTCACCTCCACTCTATCCAGGCCCCTCAAAATTTTGTAGATTTCAATCAGATCTCCCCTCAGTCTTCTCTGTTCCAAGGAGAACAACCCCAATCTTTCCTCATAGCTGCATTTTTCCAGTCCCGGCAACATCCTCTTAAATCTCCTCTGTAACCTCTCTACAGCAATTACATCCTTTCTGTAATGAGGTGATCAGAACTGCACATAGTACTCAAGTTGTGGCCTAACCAATGAGTTATATATTTCCAGCACAACCTCCCTGTTCTTGTATTCTATACCTGGGCTAATAAAGGAAAGGATTCCATATGCCTTCTTAATCACCTTAATCGACCTGTCCTGCTACCTTCAGGGATCTGTGGACATTCACTCGAAGGTTCTTTACTTCCTCTACACTTCTCAGTATTTTCCTATTAATTGTGTATTCCTTTGCCTTGTTAGACCTCCTCAAATGCATCACCTCACACTTTTCCAAGTTGAATTCCATTTGCCACTTTTCTGCCCATCTGACCAGACCATCAATATCTTCCTGCAGCCTACAGCTATCCTCCTCCCTATCTACCACACAGCCAATCTTTGTGTCGAGTGAAAATTTCTTAATCATGCCCCCTACATTTACATTCATACGTGGCTTCCATCTTTACTGCCTGTATCAACGATCAAAATTAATTTGCTTCACCCTCTCAAATTCTATATAAGTCTGCATATAAGTCTGCCGAGACAATCTCCGGAGATTCCGAAATTTCTGCCAGTAAGCTTTAAGAACAACTCATACGCAGAGAGAATAGTCTTTTTTGCCATCTCGTAATCTGCCAAAGCCTCCTCAGAAAGCACGGCATAAACTTCAAGAGCTCTGCCCATCAACCTGCTTTGCATAAGCAGTATCCAGCTTTCCTTTGGCCACTTCATCTATTTGGCCATCTTTTCAAAAGAAATGAAAAATGCCTCTATGTCCCTTTCCTCAAACTTATGGAGGCCTTGCACAAATTTATACAGCTCTCCACTGGGTCCTGAGCTGGAGACAGATCATTCCCCACCAAAATTTTCACTGGAGTCGAGACCACCCCTTCATCTTAGTTCCATATTTTTTAATTTGAATTCCCTTCCTTCTCTTTCACTTTCTTTTCGAAATTCAAGCTTAGGTTTTTCCAATTCTATTGCTTTTTCTTTGTCAAGTTCAAGCTGCTTCATCTGTAACAGAATTTTAGCTAATTTAACTGCACTACCCTACGATTTGCTTTCTTCTTCTTCCAATTCCAAATGTTGTGCTATTACTTCAATTATGTCTGCTTTGGTAGCTTCTGGTTGTAACTCTAATGCTAACAGGTCTGCCAAATTCTTTGTGCTTTACAGTCTATTCACACCCTCTCTGTATTAACGCTTTGTCCTTCAGCACACCACTAACATACTGTTTGTCTTTGCTCCATGACCTTCAGGTCAGTTATTCTCTGTGACCTTGTCCTATCAACACCTCTTTTGTTATCTCTTGCCTCTCCCCCCCACTTTATTGCTTAAAATCTTTTACATTTCTAATATTTGTCAGTTCTGAAGAAGGGTCACTGACCTGAAACGTTAACTCTGCTTCTCTCTCCACAGATGCTGCCAGACCTGCTGAGTATTTCCAGCATTTCTTGTTTTTATGCCAAATCCTTTCGTTTGACCTTGGTTAAGTATCTCAAATCACTCAGGGGTACGGTCGCAACAACTGTTCAAGATATTCCAGTTGTGTAAACTTTACTCTATTACACAAGAAACCTGGTTCTTTTTATTGTTTTTAAATCAATTATTACCCCACTTACAATTGTACGTCGTCAGCGTTGGGGTTATCCCAGCAAAAGAGAGCCCCCAAATAATATGTTACAACCGAGGTGGGAGGAGTGCACTGTTTATTCTAGTCCCACTTCTCCACAGGTCACAACATATTATTAAATTTTCCCACTTATTGAAATGGTCAATCATTTACTCTGTTTTTCCCAAAATAGAACACACTAACCAGGTTTCTTTACTGAACAAAAATATCAGTTTATTATAAAACAAGTCTTAACCAGTAATGAAGTAAAACATGAATACACAGATTTTAAATTTTAAAGATCCCTTTTTACCTTAGTCCTTTCACACTCACACATATACACCGGTTAACCGAAAAGATAAAAGGGATTTCTTTAAAAATAAATTCAGAGCTCTGCTACAGACAAAAACACTTGGGCAGATTACTTGCTTATTTTTGAAGTAAACAGCAGATGAGATATATTGTTCCAAAACTGGCATACAATCTAACTTCTGAGTACTCAGACAGGTCACTGGGATCATTGAGAACAGTTCTTTTCAGGCAGCATTGAGAATTCATTTGAGCAGGCTTTTTTCAAAAAGACAGGAAACAAGATGAATTGACACCGTGGACTTCTCAGGGTCCTTCAGAGATGCTGGAAAATGAAGCTAGGTTGCTATCTTCTTTCTTAATGACTTCTTCAGACTTGACTTTATCTCCGCACACTCCAGAAGGTAAAACACAAATACTGACCCACAACCAAAAATCTTGTGAGTTTTCTTCTGACCAAGATAGATGAGCTGACGGCATAGATAGAAACAAATGAATGTGATTTGATAGCTAACACAGAGACGTGGTTGCAGGATGAGCAGGACTGGAAACTCAATGTTCAAGGATATACAACGTTCCGGAAGAATAGGCAGAAAGGAAAAGGAGGTGGGGTAGCTTTGTTATTAAAGGAAGGGATCAGTGCAGTTGTGAGTAATGATATAGGTGTAATAGATCGTGATGCAGAATCAGTTTGGGTGGAAATAAGGAATAACAAGGGAAAGAAATCACGGGTGGGAGTGGTCTATAGGCACCCGAGGTGTTGCCTCTCTGTAGGACAAAATATTAATCAGGAAATAATGGAGGCGTGTAAGAAGGGCACTGCAATTATCATGGGTGATTTTAATCTGCATATAGACTGGACAAATCAAACTGGCAAGAGTAGCATGGAAGACGAATTTGTACAGTACATCAGGGATTGTTCCTTAGAACAATACGTTGCAGAACCTACCCGGGAACAGGCTATTTTAGATTTGTTAATGTGTAATGAGGTAGGATTAATAAGAGATCTCGTAGTTAATGATCCTCTAGGGGGTCAGCGATCATAACGTGGTAGAATTTCAAATTTAGTTTGAGGGTGAGCAACTCGGGTCTCAAACCAGTGTCTTCAACTTAAACAAGGGCGATTACAGAGGTATGAAGAAAGAGTTGTCTAAAGCGGGCTGGAAAAATAGACTACAGGGAAAGTCATTACAGGAGCAGTGGCATTACACTCAGCAAACATTTATTCCGGTCAGAAGGAACGACTCGATGAGAACGATGAACCACCCGTGGATAACAAAGGAAGTTAAGGAGAGTATCAAATCAAAAACAAAGGTGTACAAATTGGCAAAAAACTAGTGGTCTGCCAGAGGATTGGAAAATTTTTAGAAACCAGCAGCAGATGACTAAAAAACTGATAAAGAGGGAGACAATTGATTGAGAGTAAATTGGCAAGAAATATAACAACAGTAAGAGCTTCCACCGGTATATAAAAAGGAAGCAAGTAGCTAAAGTAAGTGTGGGACCCTTAGAGGATGAGAATGGGGAATTAATAACAGGGGACAGGGAACTGGCAGATAATTTAAACCAGCATTTTGCATTGGTCTTCACGGTGGAGGACACTATAAACATCCCGACAATAATAGATGAGCAAGGTGTAAATGGGAGGGAGGAACTTGTAACAATCTCTATCACGAGGGAAAAGGTGCTGGACAAACTCATGGGACTAAAGACAGACAAGTCACTCGGACCTGATGGCCTCCATCCAAGGGTTTTAAAAGAAGTGGCTGCAGAGATAGTGGAGGCATTGGTCATAATATAACAAAACTCACTGGATTCCGGTAGGGTACCAGTGGATTGGAAAACTGCTAATGTGCTGCCCCTATTCAAGAAAGGAGGGAGAGAGAAAGCAGGAAATTACAGACCAGTTAGCTTAACATCTGTCATTGGGAAAATGCTAGAGTCCATTATTAAGGAAGAAATAGCAGGACATTTAGAAAAACATAATGCAATCAGAGTCAACATGGTTTTATGAAAGGGAAATCATGTTTCACAAATTTGTTAGGAGTTCTTTGAGGATATAACAAGCAGGGTGAATAAAGGGGAACCGGAGATGTAGTGTATTTGGATTTTCAGAAGGTGTTCGATAAGGTGCCACATAAAAGGTTATTGCACAAAATAAGAGCTCAGGGTATTGGGGGTAGTGTTGGCATGGATTGAAGAATGGCTAACACACAGAAGGCAGACAGTCGGGATCAATGGGTCTTTTTCAGGTTGGAAAGCCGTAACTAGTGGGGTGCCACAAGCATCGGTCCTAGGGCATCAACTATTTACTATCTATATCAATGACTTGGAGGAAGGGACAGAGTGTAGTGTATCCAAATTTGCTGACGATACAAAAATAGGTGGGAAGGCATGTTGTGATGAGAATACAAAAAATCTGCAAAGGGATATAGATAGGTTAAGTGAGTGGGCAAAAACTTGGCAGATGGTGTTCAATGTGGGAAAGTGTGAGGGTCATCCACTTTGGTAGGAAGAATAAAAAGGCAGATTATTATTTAGATGGAGAAAGACTACAAAATACTGCAGTAAAGAGGGATCTGGGTGCTCTTGTACATGAAACACAAAAAGTTAGCATGCAGGTGCAGCAAGTAATTAGGAAGGCAAATGGAATTTTGGCCTTTATTGCTAGGGGGTTAGAGTTTAAAAATAGGGAAGTCTTGTTACAACTGTACAGGGTGTTGGTGAGGAGTATTGCGTGCAATTTTGGTCCCCGTATTTAAGAAAGGATATACTAGCATTGGAGGCAGTTCAGAAAAGGGTCACTAGTCTGATTCCTGGGATGAAGGGGTTGTCTTATCAAGAACGGCTAAACAGGTGGGGGCTTGACAGGGTAGATGTTGAGAATATGTTTCCACTGGTGGGGGAATCTCGAACTAGGGGACATAGTTACAGAATAATGAGGCACACATTTAAAACTGAGATGCGAAGGAATTTCTTCTTTCAGAGGGTGGTGAATCTCTGGAATTCTCTACCTCATAGTTGTGGAGCCTAGGTCACTAAATGTGCTTAAGGAGGTGGTAGACAGATTTTTGAAATCTTGGGGAGTCGAAGGGTTTGCGCAGCAGGCCCGAAAGAGGAGTTGAGGCCTGGGACAGATCAGCCATGATCTTATTGAATGGTGGGGCAGGCTTGAGGAGCTAAATGGCCTGCTCCTGCTCCTACTTCTTATGTTCTTATCCCAGGTGTGCTCTGCTGCTACTGGGCTTGTCCAATCAAGGGAATTCTGGTCACTTCTCTGTCCTATTACCAGGGTTTCTGTTCTATCTTTAACTTGAGTCATGTGACAACCAGTAACATTGTTGCCACTGGTTTCTTCAGTGCCCCCTTAATAGCTCTTCAAAAAAAAACCTGGTCCAACATTTATTCAATTTGACTGTGAATTCCTTTAAAAAATATTTTTAACAAAAACAAAAGTACCTTCATAACAACAGCCACATGTGACAGTGGACATTGGCTGTTTGGATGTAGATGCTCTCATAGACACAGGAGTGTCTGTCAATGTCATGGGAGACAAAACAGTCAACAAACTTCAGGATTGCTCCATTCTCTGCAAACCAGGGAATATGAAAATCTTCTCTTACATCAGTAACAAACCACAGAAAATCCTCCTAACTTCTGAAACACCAGTCTCATTCAAAGTCACTAGAAAGAATGCTCTACTCTATGTCATATCTGGAGAATGTGACACGCTTATCACTTTCCACATAGCAACAGATCTGCACATCATTACAGCCACATACGCAATTCCTTCACATAACAGAAACATTCGTGAACTGTATGCTGATTGCTTCATGTATCGGAAAACTGAAAGGTGTTACATGCAAGCTGCATGTAGATCTTAATGTGTCACTAGTTGTGCATCAACAGCGATGAATACCATTTCATGTCAGGAAATAGACAAGAGAAGGAACTTCAAAACCTACTTGATCTTGACATTGAGAAAGTTGGGGATGAGCGTACCCCTTTAGGTCTTACACAGACAAGTCGTCAAGAAACCCAAGAGTGAGAACCAGATTCGAATCTGCGTTGATATGTGATCACCAAATCAAGCCATACAACGAGAAAGACATTTGACATTGACAATCAATGACATCATAGAGAAAGTGAATGGTGCTAAACTTGACCTCAATGCAGGCTACCATCAAATCGAACTGGCAGAAGAATCCAGATATCTTACTGTATTCTCCACTCAAATCGATCTTTTCTGATACAAGAGGCTCAACTTTAGAGTGAGCTCAGCAGCTGAGGTATGTCAGCACTTGATTCGATCTGCACTTCAAGGACTTGAAGGCATGCTGAACATCAGTGATGACATTCTCATCTATGGCTGCACCGAAAGGGAACTCGAGACACGCGTACATGGATGCCTACAATGTCTCAGAGAATGTAACCTCACCTTGAACATAGACAAGTGCTTGGTTAATAAAAGCAGAATTGAATTCTTCAGTTATGTGTTCACTGGTGGAGGAGTATCACCTGATCCACAGAAAGTTGAAGCCATTGCAAACGCTGCAGATCCTACAAACATTCAACAAGTCTGGACTCTGCTAGGACTCATCACATACTGCAGTCGCTTCATTCCTGACCTCACGATGCTATCTGTCCCCACACGCGATCTGACAATAAGATCACCAAGTGGGAATGGACTAAATCACACAAAAAGGCGGTAAACCAGACAAAATGACTTTTTTTTCATCAAAAGTTGCACAAATGCCTGTTTCGAACTGGAGAAAACCACCCAGCTAGTCAGGTTCGCTTAGGTGCTGACCTTCAACACAAAGACAGTTAATCCATCAATTGTTGCGTTGGCAAGCAGATCATTAACGCCTGGACAGCAATGTTATTGCTGTTACCACCAGGTGAGAAAGAGGTCTAGGGTTCCCTTTCAGCCTTCACCTGGTCTTACCATAACAGGGTTTAATTTTAAATACACCGTGTTTTTAGCTCCCCCTTGGTGAATCCTTGTTCACCGTTTTCCAATTATAAAGCAAAGAAACCAGCACAACAGGCTTTCTTAGGTTTAAAGAAAAGTTGAAATTTATCAAACTTGAACTCTAATTCGGTTAACGCCTACAGATACACGGTGCGCCCAAGCTAGCATGCACATGCGATACACACAAGCAGATAAAGACAGAAAGAAAACAGAAGAAATAAAGTGGAAAGATTTGAGGCAATATCTGAAGAGTTGTTGTTAAGGTTCTGCAAGCTCATTGTAGAGTCCTTGATTGTAGGTAGATCTTGCTTTTCGTTGGGGCCCAGTTTTCTTCTTAAACCTTGCTCGCTGTAGGAGACTTTTCTCTCTGGGGGTTCATGTGTCTTCAGAGGCTTGTGAGAAAGAGATGGGAGCAGACAGGCAGGAGAGGCTGTGGTGAGCCAGCCATGAGAGATCTCAGTCCAGGAACATTCTGATTTCTGCCCAAACTGTTAGTACAAATTCAAAAAACTCAGGTTGCCCAGCAGGATGACTAGCTGGTTTGACAATGTCCATTTGTGTATTTGGCCATCTTAGCAGTCAACCTGGAATGCAAGCTCCCCCACCTTCGATGTATGTTAGTATGCAAATGTTTTTTCCAGCCACGGCTGATCGGTTTAACAAGTCATTTCCTTGCTCTAACAACAGTTAAATATCAATGTTCATGACAAAATTGATGTGCCTCATTCTTGGCAGCTGGGGGCCTAGCATGACATCTCCACAACCAGCAGAATGAAATGCGATTTGAGAAAAGCACATTTCATTCAAAGGGTCGCGAGAAAATATAAGATACAGAAAAAACCCATGCATTTCTCTCATTCATTCACAAATCCTAAAACTTATTAAAATATACAATGAATGGTAGGACCTTAGGAAGTACAAAAGGTCAGCGGGACCTTGGTGTACTTGCCATAGATCAGTGAAGGCAGCAGCACAGGTAGATAAGGTGGTTAGGAAGGCATATGGGATACTTGCCTTTATTAGCCGAGGCATAGAAAATAAGAGCAGGGAGGTTATAATGGAGCTGTATAAAATTCCAGTTAGGCCACAGAGTGGAGTACTGTGTACAGTTCTGGTCGCCACACTATAGGAAGGGTGTGATTGCACTGGAGAGGGTGCAGAGGAGATTCACCAGATTCGCCTGGACTGGAGCATTTCAGCTATGAAGAGAGACTGAAATGGCTAGGGTTATTTTCCTATGAGCAGAGAAGGCTGAGGGGAGACCTGATAGAGATATACAAAAGTATGAGGGGCATTGATAGGGTAGATAGAAAGAAACTTTTTCCCTTAGCGGAGGGGTCAATAACCAGGGGGCATAGATTGAAGGTCAGGGGCAGGAGGTTTAGAGGGAATTTGAGGAAAAATGTTTTCACCCAGAGGGTGGTTGGAATCTGGAACACACTGCCTAAGGGGTGGTAGAGGCAGGAACCCTCACAACATTTAATAAGTATTTAGATGAGCACTTGAATCGCCATAGCATACAAGGCTATGGGCCAAGTGCTAGAAAATGGGATTAGAATAGATAGGTGCTGGATGGCTGGCATGGACACGATGGGCCAAAGGGCCTGTTTCTGTGCTGTATAACTCTATGGCCCCTTTTTTGGCATCCCAATAAACATGTGGTTCTTTTTTGGGGAAGTTTCTCTTCCGTTTGCCCATTTCCATGGCTGCCTAGGCTCTTTGTTCCTGCTGAGGTAATTTTCTTTCCCCAGGAGTGTCAGGTCTCAGCTTGCCATTTTAGCTGCCCTGCCAGTTTCTCAAAGGACACGAAAAATGCTTCTAAATCCTCCTCATTGAATTTTGGAATTAATTGAGCTAGTTTACCAATTTTGTACCCAGCCCTGAATTATTATTCTTCTTTGGCCTCCTTGTCTCGAGAGAGAATGGGAAAGCGCCTAGAGGTGGTCAGTGGAGCAGCGCCTGGAGTGGCTATAAAGGCCAATTCTACAGTGACAGACTCTTCCACAGGCGCTGCAGATAAAATTGGTTGTTGGGGCTGTTACACAGTTGTCTCTCCCCTTGCGCCTCTGTCTTTTTTCCTGCCAACTGCTAAGTCTCTTCGGCTCGCCACTCTTTAGCCCCGCCTTTATGGCTGTCCGCCAGCTCTGGCGATCACTGGCAACTGACTCCCACGACTTGTGGTCAGTGCCACAGGACTTCATGTTGCGTTTGCAGACGTCTTTAAAGTGGAGACATGGATGGCCGGTGGGTCTGATACCAGTGACGAGCTCGCTGTAAAATGCGTCCTTGGGGGATCCTGCCATCTTCCATGCGGCTCACATGGCCAAACCATCTCAAGCGCCGCTGGCTCAGTAAGGTGTATATGCTGGGGATGTTGGCCGCCTCGAGGACTTCTGCGTTGGAGATACAGTCCTCCCACCTGATGCCAAGGATTCTCCGGAGGCAGCAAAGATGGAATGAGTTGAGATGTCGCTCTTGACTGTCATACGTTGTTCAAGCCTCGCTGCCATAGAGCAATGTACTGAGGACACAGGCTTGAAACACTCGGACTTTTATGTTCCGTGTCAGTACGCCAGTTTCCCACACCCTCTTGGCCAGTCTGGACATAGCAGCAGACGCCTGTCCCATACACTTGTTGATTTCTGCATCGAGAGACTCTTGAACCACTTCCAGAGCGTGGTCGCCGATATTCTTGGATGGAGCATTTCTGATGTCCTGTCCCATGATCGTTTTCTTAAAGCTGAGGGTTAGGCCAAATTCATTGCAGGCAGCCGCAATCCTGTCGATGAGTCTCTGCAGACACTCTTCTGTGTGGGATGTTAATACAGCATTGTCAGCAAAGAGGAGTTCCCTGATGAGGACCTTCCATACTTTGGTCTTCGCTCTAAGACGGGCAAGGTTGAACAACCTGCCATCTGATCTTGTGTGCAGTAACTTTGGAACTTTATCTATGTTAGTATTTTCTGGCTAAGGATACCAATAGTAGCTAAATCTGTCTGGGTAGTCTGTCTGCAACGGTGGCAAAACAAAACAGGCTTGTTTCAAAATTACACTGGACGTCCAAAGATGCATAAGTGTCTCTAGTGAAATTATATCTTGACTAGCTTCCAGTTGTGTAGATAGAGACTGACTGTTACCATCTAACATTGATTAATTCAAACCAAATGCGGATATACTTGATATTCTGCACAACTCAGAATTAGCATTCGGAAGGATATTTGGACTCACAATTTATCCAAGAAACAACTTCAAATTTCAGTACAAACCTGCATCATCAAGCGTCTTCTTACAGTATCAAAAGGGTAAGATAGTATCCCAGAAAACGAGGTCACACCTTGAGCAATGATAAATGACACATAGACAGGAGTATTCTTCTGGTCTGGTAACAGACCCTGTGGAAGAAAGCAGAACATTTTAGCAAGCAATATTTAAAACATAGAGAGAGAGTTAATTTTCTTCTTCACTGCATGTTTTTCTGTGAAATTAATGGAAAGAAAATTGGGTGGATTCTATAACAGGTGGTGTACCACTCCCCTAGATTACCACCTATGTGAAGACATAAATACACAGGGGTAAATTTTCAACAACTAGCGTTTTTTTAGATTAGATTAGAGATACAGCACTGAAACAGTCCCTTCGGCCCACCGAGTCTGTGCCGAACATCAACCACCCATTTATACTAATCCTACACTAATTCCATATTCCTACCAAACATCCCCACCTGTCCCTATATTTCCCTACCACCTACCTATACTAGTGACAATTTATAATGGCCAATTTACCTATCAACCTGCAAGTCTTTTGGCTTGTGGGAGGAAACCGGAGCACCCGGAGAAAACCCACGCAGACACAGGGAGAACTGCAAACTCCACACAGGCAGTACCCGGAATCGAACCCGGGTCCCTGGAGCTGTGAGGCTGCGGTGCTAACCACTGCGCCACTGTGCCGCCCTAGGTTTTGATACAATTGTGCCTCAAATGTCAGGCTTGTTCTGAGACCACTGCAAACAACCCTTCATTCAGCAGCTAGGTTGCATGATGTATCCCTCAGGAAAGCCTTATTCCACTGCATGTATTCACTCCCTTCCAACTTGGTAAGCTCAGATCAAGAAGTCAGCAGATTGGAGACTGGATCCACATTTATCTACTCAAATGCACTGACTATTATTCAACCTCTCTCCTTTTCTATGTTTTAAGTGTAATACATTGGCACACATTTGGAACATAACTGCCAGCATTTCAGTGAGATTGGTATTGAAATGGGTGAAGCATGACAATCAGAAATAAAAACAGAAAGTGCTGGAAATAATCAGCAGGTCAGGCAGCATCTGTGGAGAAAGACGCAGAGTTAATGTTTCAGGTCTGTGGCCTTTCATCAGAACTGGCAAAGGTTAGAAAAGAATTAGGTTTTAAGCAAGTGAAGGGGGTGGGGAGGGGGTGATGATGGTGGGGAAAAGAACAAAAGAGGTGTGTGATAGGGCAGAGCGCAGGAGAGATTAAATAACAAAGCTGTCCTGGGACAAAGGCAAAGAGTGTGTTAATGCTTGTGGTGAAAGACAAAGCATTAGTCCAGAGAAAGTGTTAATAGCGGAATAATGAGAAGCTCTGTCTACATGAAAAACAGGCACATGGTTACAAAGATAAAAATAGAATAAAAAAAGGCCAGTCATGCTCTGAAGTTATTGAGCTTGCGTTGATGTTCACTGGAACACTGGAGCTGGCCAAAGACAGAAATGTCGGCATGAGAGTGGGGGGGGAGGGGCGGCAGTGTTGAAATGCCAAGCGACTGGAAGCACGGGGTCATGCTTTTGGACTGAGTGGCGGTGTTCCGCAAAGCGGTCACTCAATCTGCGTTTGGTCTCCCCAATATAGTGGCGATCACATTGTGAGCAGTGAATACAGTATACTAAATTGAAGCAAGTACAAGTAAATCGCTGCTTGTGTGCTTGGGGCCTTGGATGGTGTGGAGAGAGGAGGTAAAAGGGCAGATATTACACCTCCTGAGATTGCATGGGAAGGTGCCGTGCGAAGGGGACAAGGGGTCGGGGGTGATGGAGGAGTGGAGCAGGGCGTTGAGGAGGGAATGATCCCTTCGGAATGCTGACAGGGGAGAGGAAGGGAAGATGTGTTTGGTGGTGGCATCACGCTGGAGGTAGCGGAAATGGCGGAGGATGATCATTTAGATGTGGAGGCTGGTGGGGTGGAAAGTGAGGATACGGGGAACCCTGTCATGGCTCTGGGAGGAAGGGGAAGGGATGAAGGCAGAAGTGTGGGAAATGGGTCGGACACGGTTGAGGGCCCTGCCAACCACAATGCAGGGGAATCCTCGGCTGAGGAAAAAGGAAGATGTGTCAGAAGCGCTGTCGTGGAAGGTTGCATCATCAGAACAGATGCGTCAGAGACAGTGAAACAGGGAGAATGGGATGGAGTCCTTACAGGAAACAGGGTGTGAGGAAGTGTAGTCAAGGTAGCCGTGGGAGTCGGTGGGCTTATAATGAATATCAGTTGAGCGGACCGACCTCATTCTGAGGACAGAAACAAAAACAAAATAAAAGTGTCACAGGACAGTCACAGGAAAACAGGTATGTGATTGGTGAGGTTTTTTTTATCATTTATCTTTCAAAATGCAGGTAATTTTAGTAATTGTAAGGTTTTATTTGCTAATGGTAATAAATAATAATAATAATAGTAGTAAAGATTGGGTTGTGAATATTTCCTATGAATTAATTAAGTAAATAATTAATTAGTTATTTAAAATGCATTAAGGATGGCAGGGCAGGTGATGGGTTGTAGCTGCAGTATGTGGGAGCTCATGGACAAGAGTGTGACCGTTGGAAAATATGTCTGCATCTTGAGGAGCCTCGGCTCAGAGTCAGTGAGCTACAGACGCTGCGATGCATCAGGGAGGGGTAAAGTTACCTGGACACTTTGTTCCAGAAGGCAGTCACACGCCATAGGATAGGGTCTTCTGATTTGGTCAGTGGTTAGGGACAGTAGGGTGTGACTGCGAGTGAGGCAGGTAAGGGGATTGAAAAGGCGGAAGTGGAGAAGGCTCAGCCCTTGCAATTGTCTAACAGGTTTGAGGTTCTTTCAGCTTGATTGGATGAGAGCGAGGGCCGCAGGGTGGACGAACAAACTGACCATGGCACCCTGGTACAGGAAGCCATTCAAGTTGGGGGGAGTAAATAGGGATGTAGTGGTAGTATCTTCAGGGGGATAGCAACAGTTCTCTGCAGCTAAAAGCGAGAGTCCAGAGGGCTGTGTTGCCTGCCTGGTACCAGGGTTCAGTACATCTGCTCGGGGCAGGAGAGGAAGTTGCAGTGGGAGGAGGAGGATCCAGTTGTTGTGGTCCAAGTGGGTACCAATGACATAGATAAGACTAGGAAAGAGGTTTTGCATATGGAGCATGAGCAGCTAGGGGCTAAATTAAAAAGCAGTACCTCAAATGTAATAAATCTCTGGGTTATTACCTGTGCCACGAACAAATTGGCGTAGGGTAAATAAAATTAGACAATTAAATGCGAGGCTCAAAGATTGGTGTGGGAGAAATGGGTTTCGATTCATGGGGCATTGGCACCAGTACTGGGGAAATGGGAGCTCTACCGTTGGGACGGTCTACACCTGAACTGTGCTGGGACCAGTGTTCTGGCGAGTCTTACAACTATGACAGTAGAGAGGGCTTTAAACTAAATGTGGGGACGAGGGATCAAGTGAGGGGAGATGTGATCATTTAAAGAGAGAGAAGGAGGCAAGGCAGCAATAAGGATAATGATAAATCAGGGTGTGACAGGACGGGACAGTGCATACAAACCCAAGAGTGAGCCAGCAGATAAGACTAGAGATTGTGAACTAACAGAGTGGGCAGAAGGTTCGGGAGGTGAGACAAGCAGAATGCGACAGGGACAGAGAGTTTAAGAGAAACTGTACATCAGCATATAAGAACAATGAAGAGAATAGAAGCAAACAAATGAAATTACAAGGTGCGCAAAGCATCTGCAATAAGACAGATGAACATGATTTAGATCTAATCACCATTACAAAGACATGGTTACATGGCAATCAAGGTTGGGAAATAAATATTCCAGGGTACACAATATTTCGGAAAGACAGACAGAATAGCAAAGGAATAGCACTGATGGTAAAGGCTGACATAAGGGCATTAGTGAGAAAGGATCTAGCCTCAGAAGATCATGAAGTAGAATCAGTATGGGTGGAAATAAGGAATAGCAAGAATCAGAAAACACTGGTGGGAGTAGTTTATAGGCCCCCTAACAGTACTTATACCAGTGAGCAGAGCATTAAAGAAGAAATTACTGGAGCTTCTAACAAAGGCAATGTAATAATTGTGGGGGATCTTAATCTTCATATAGACTGGAACAATGAAATTGGCAGGAGTGGTCTAGAACATGAGTTTGTAGAATGTTTTTGGGACAGCTTTTTGGAGCAATACGTTGTGGAGCCAACTAGGGATAAAGCTATCTTAGATCTACTATTGCGTAATGAAGCAGGGTTAATAAACAATATCATAGTAAAAGATCCACTGGGAAACAGTGATCGTAATACCATTGAATTCCATGTTAAGTTTGAAATTGACATGCTCCAATCACCATCAAGAATCTTAAACTTAAAAAAAGCCAATTACATAGGCATGAGGGGAGAACTGGCTAAGGTAAATTGGGTAAATAGAGTAAAAGGTATGGCGGTAAATGAACAGTGGGAAACCTTTAAAGAAACAATTCAAAATGTTCAACTAAAATACATTCCTTTGAAAAACAAAAACTCAGCCAGAACCCAACCTTGGCTTACTCAGGAGGTTAAGGTTCGTATTAGATTAAAAGAAAAGGCTTACAACGTTGCAAAGAAAAAGTAGCAAGTCTGAGGTTTGGGAGTGTTTTAGAAAACCAGCAAAGGGCCACCAAAAAAGTTGATAAAAAAAAGAAAAAAGTTGAGTATGAGCGTAAACTAGACAGTCACATAAAAAGCAGATTGTAAAAGAGCTTTCATAAGTATATCAAAAGGAAGAGAGTAGCTAAAGTGAACGCTGGTCCCTTGGAAGCAGAGAGAGGAGAAATTATCATGGGGAATGAGGAAATGGCAGAGGAACTGAACAAATATTGTGTGTCTCACTTCACTGTATAAGACACAAGTTCCATACCAGAAATAGACAGCAACCTAGAGGAAATTAAGTAAATTCATATCAGCAGAGAAAAAGTATTGGAGAAACTTAGGGGACTAAAATCTGACAAATCTCCAGGACCTAATGGCCTACATCCTAGGGTTCTAAAAGAGATAGCTGCAGATATAGTGGATGCACGGGCTATGATTTTCCAGAATTCCTTAGAGTCAAGAAGGTCTCAGATTGGAAGTTAGCAAATGTTACACCGCTTTTCAAGAAAGGAGGGAGAGAGAAAACAAGGAACTACAGGCCAGTTAGCCTAACATCAGTCATTGGGAAAATGCTGGTATCTATTTTTAAGGAAGTCTTAACAATGCACTTAGAAAAGCACAGTATGATTAGAACAAGTCAACATGGTTTTACTAAAGGGAAATCCTGTTAGACAAATTTATTGACAGTTTTTTGAGCACGTAACTAGTTGGGTAGATAAAGGGGAACCAGTAGATGTAGTATACCTGCATTTCCAAAAGGCATTCAGTAAGATGCCACAAAAAAAGTTAATTGGCAAGATAAGGGCTCATGGAGTTGGGGGTAATATATTAGCATGGACAGATGTCTGGTTAAGCAGCGAGTGGGCATAAACTAGACATTTTCAAGTTGGTAGGCAGTAAACAGTGGAGTGCCGCAAGGATCAGTGCTGAGGCCTCAGCTATTTACAATCTACATTAATGACTTAGATGAAGAGACAGAGAGTAATGTATCTAAATTTGCTGATGGTACAAAGGTAGGTGGAAAGGTGAGCTATGGGTTGGACACAGAGAGGCTGCAAAGAGATATAGACGGGTTAATTGAGTGGGCAACAAGATGGCAGATGGAGTATAATGTAGGAAAGTGTGAAGTTGCGCACTCGGTTGTAAGAATAGAAAAGCAGAATTTTTTTTAAAGATGTGAAACTTGTAAGTATCCATGTTCAAAGAGACTTGGGTGTGCTTGTACAAGAAATGCCTAAAGTTAACATGCAGGTACAGCAAGCAATTAGGAAGGCAAATGGCATGTTGGTTTTTATTGCAAGGGGATTGGAGTACAGGAATAAGCAAGTATTGCTACAATTGCACAGGGTTTTGGTGAGACCACATCTGGAATACTGTGTGCAGTTTTGGCCCATATATTTAAGAAAGGATATACTTGCATTGGTGGTAGTGCAGTGAAGGTTCACTAGATCGGTCTCTGGGATGAGGGGGTTGTCCTATAATGACAGACTAATTGGGCCTGAATTCTCTGGCGGTTAGAGAAGAATGAGAGGTGATCTCATTGAAACATGTAAGATTCTAAATGGCCTGAATAGGGTAGACACTGAGAGGTTATTTCCGCTGGTCAGGGATCTAAAACACAGGGGCACAGTCTCAGGATAAAGGGCCGATCATTTAGGACTGAGATGAGGAAAAATTACTTCACTCAAAGGGTTGTGAATCTTTGGAATTCTCTATCCCAGAGGGTTGTGGATGATCCATCGCTGAATACACTTAAGGCTGGGATAGACAAATTTGTGGTCTTTCGGGAATCAAGGGACATGGCAAGCGGGAGTTGAATCCTAAGATCAGCCATGATCGTCCTTAATGGCGGAGCAGGATCGATAGGCCATATGGTCTAGTCCTGCTCCTATTTCTTGTGTCCAAAAGAGAAGTAATCATATACGTAGCTTGGAACGTGAAGCCGTCCCATCAGCTCTTTTAACTCAGTTAATCAATTTATGGATCCTTTGCAGGAGAATGGACATTTTGATTTGGGAAATGCCCTCAAACTGGTTCAAAGGTTGCAAACTAGCAGATGTGAGCAAATTGTTTTTGTCTGCTATCTCATCAGGCTTCTCCAGCTAATATGGACAACCATTGTCTCTAATGATTGAGCCAACAAAGAGGGTCTTTTTTTTTTAAAGAGAAGCTCATCTGGTTGTCCACTAAGCTGTTGAAATCTAATTGGATTGATACTTGTATATACTCAGAAACTTTGTAATGGGTATCAGTGCTAATTCAGTAGTTCACATAATTCAACCACTTAGCTCTGTCACAGTGATAAGTTATAATAAAAACTCCATGTGTTTTGAGCCCATATATGGCCTACAACTTCACAAACAAATCTGGTAAAAGGACTCAGGCCTGGATTTTACCTGAATTTACAGTTCATTTTCGTGTGATTTCTGGGAAGCAGGAGAAGGAAATGCAATTCTCTGCCAAATTTCCCACTGGAACAATGCTAGATACTGAATACACCTCCCCTCCCGACGAATATGTAGGTAGGCACATTCAAATAAATTTTTAATGGTGGGGATGTTTTAGAGAAAAGGTTCTGTACCTGTACCAAAGCACATTGCACCATTTGGGCACACCCAAGTATCAGGAAATAATTTAAATAGAAGGAAAATTAGTTTCTTTCACAGGCATGAATCCAATTTTTCAATATTCATTGCACCTAGGCATTCTAGTGCGCTTGAGTGCCGACCTGGAATATTTCCCTTATACTTTCTCATTATGGTAAATGGCTGTTTTTTGGTAACTGGACCAAGGTTTACAGTGGTGTCCTCCAGGAGTCAGTACTAGGATGACTGCTGTCCTTGATTTTTTTTAATGACTTAAGACTTGGGTGTACAGGGCACAATTTCAACATTTGCAGATGACTCAACGTGGAAGTATAGTGAACTGAGAGGAGGATAGTGATAAAGTTCAAGAGAACAGACAGGCTGGTGGAATGGGCAGACATGTGGCAGGTGAAATTTAATGCAGAGAAAGGCACAGTGATACATTTTGTTAGGAAAACCGAGGATAAGCAATATAAAGGATACAATTCCAAAGGGCATGCAGGAACAGAGAAACCTGGGGGTACATGTGTACAAATTGTTGAAGGTGGCAGGGCAGGTTGAGAAACTCGGTAAAATGGCTTGCAGGATCCTGCTCTTTATCAACAGAGGTACAGAACAGAAAAGGAAGCCAACTTTGATGAGCCTTTATAAAACACTGGTTCAGCCTCAAATGGAATATTGTGTCCAATTCTGGGTACTGCACTTTTGGAAGAATGTGAATGCTTCAGAGGGGGTGCAAAAAAGACTTACAAAAACTGGGTTCAGGGATAAGGAACTTCAGTTAAGTGGATAGATTGGAGAAGTTGGGGTTGTTCTCCTTAGAGAAGGTTAAGAGGAGATTTGATAGAGAGATGTTTAAAGTCATAAGGGGTCTAGACAGAGTAGTGTGACACTCACGTAAAGTGCAGCGATTGAAACTAAAAGAACTTAACCTGAAGAGTTATAAAAATAGACTTTTCTTTTTCAAAACAAAGTGACGAATGTGCTAGAAAATGGCCCCCAAAGGTCAAAAGACATAACTTTGTATATTCAAACTGTCTGGAAAAGACAAAAGAATATATTCAAACCTAAAAGGTGTCAATTACACCAACCCTGAGCCCATCAAGAGACTTTTGAATTGAACAGGCTCTTCTGAAACAAAGAAGATGTGAAGTAGCCACATCCTAGGCCATTGTCAGTCATCTCAGGGATGTTTGATGTCGCCCAACAGAGGCAAAGGTGTGAAACCATTTTTGACCTTAAAAAGGTAGCTCTCTGGAGAGAGGAGGGAGACCCAGGAAGAAGCATCACCAAAAGCTTGTCCAGCTAAAAGCTGGGAGAAAATTCAACAAGCCAAGAAGGAAGGCACCCTGCTGTGAATTCTACATTTTCCATTTGGGCAGCAGTGAATTGGAAGTGATCCCCTGTCTTCAAACTGAACTTTCAACCAAGAGAAATCTATAAACATCTCAGGCCTGTAACTAAAGAGAACTTGACCTCTGAGAGACTTCAACAGGTTGACTGTGCACCCCAAAACCCTAACTCACTTAAAACCACTTGCCCCTTTTCCTCTCTATCTGTCTCTTGTGTGTGTGCGCGTGTACTTGCACGCGAGTAAATGCGTGAGTGGGTGCAGTTGCGAAACTTTCGGGATAAGGCATATTGCTCAATAAATAATCAATCTTCTGTTTTAAACCTACCAGATAAACTGTTTCTGTCTGTTTATTTGACAAATAAAACACAAAGGGATTTAAAACCCTAATAATACAAACACTTGCTGCGGTCAGGTGGGAGTTGAATAGTGGGAATCACGTGGCTGTAACAGTAATTAGAGAGAAACCCCTCCCATTGGCAAAGGGGTCGAGAACCAGAGGACACAGATTTAAGGTGAATGGTAAATGAACCAAAGATAGCATGAGGAAAAACTTTTTTACGCAGCTAGTGGTTACGATCTGGACTGCATTGCATGAATGGATAGTGGAGGAAGATTCAACTGTGGCTTTCAAAAGGGAATGAGGCTCGATGAACCAAATGGTCGCCTTCTGTGTTGTAACCATTTTATGATTCTTTAGAAGCTTTCGGCATCAAGTTGTGTTCATATAAACATATGAATTAGGAAGAGAAGGCCACTCAGCCCCTCGAGCCTACTCCACCGTTCAATAAGATCATGGCTGATCCGATTGTAACCTCAACTCCACATTCCCACCTACACCCCGATACCCTTCCACCCCCTTGCTTATCAAGAATCTATCTCTGCCTTAAAAATATTCAAAGACTCTGCTTCCACTGCCTTTTGAGGAACAGCATTCCAAAAACGCTCAAATCAGAGAAAAGATTTCTCCTCATCTCTGTCTTAAATGGACGATTCCTTACTTTTAAACAGTGACCCCTAGTTCTAGATGACAATTTTGAAAATACTGGTCCCTTTAATTAACCAGGACTTACTTCAGAGTTAATAGAGAGCAGATGATGCACATTGCAGCTTGTATTTAAGGGCTGGGTTTTTTCCCCCCAGTCAGGGGAGTTACTTCTGTACAGGGAGTTAGTCCAGAAGGGAAGAGTGGAAACAGGTATTTGTATTGAACTGTGGATTGAGATAAAACAGTTGTGGATCACAGTATGTCTCATGCTTCCTGATTTTGGTGAACAGGTATCTGTCAATTGATCACTAGATTCTCCCACAAAGGTAAACATCCTTTCCACATCCATCCTGTCAAGACCCCTCAGAATCTTATATGTTTCAATCAAGTCGCCTCTTACTCTTCTAAACTCTAGCGGATACAAGCCTTTCTCATAAGACAACCCATCCATTCCAGGTATTAGTCTAGTAAACCTTCTCTGAACTGCTTCCAATGCATTTACATCCTTCCTTAAATAAGGGGACCAATACTGTCGTTATGACCAGATGCGAAAGGTGTCCAGGCATCTGTTACTATCTTCACCTGGTCTTCTTGTTAACAGGGTTTAATTTTAAACACACTGTGTTTTGAGCTCCCCCTTTGTGAATTCTTGTTCACAACTTATCAATTATAAGGCAAAGAAATGAGCACAAGCAGGCTTTCTTTGGTTTGAAGTAAGATAAATTTATTAAACCTTAAACTGTAATGCGGTTAACGCCTATGGATATACAACGAGCCCATGCTTGCATGCACACATGATACAGACGTGCAAATAGGGACAGAAAAGAGCAGAAGATAAGTAGAACAGTTTGAGGCAATATCTTGTTACAGTTTCTCGAACTCGCTGCAGTCCTTGATTGAAGAAATGGTCTTGCGTTTTGTTGGGGCCCAGTATTCGTCTTAAACCTTGTTCACGTAGGAGACAGTTCTCTCTTTGAGTTTACGTGTCTTCACAAGATTCAGTTCCATGGGAAAGAGATGGAGGTAGGCAGACAGGGAAGATGTTCTCAGTTCATGATCACACGGCGTACTCTATCTTCCAATTCCTTTGTTGGGAGTTCAAACTCAAAAAAAATCCCAGGTTGCAGGTTAGTCAGGCTAGTTCCTTATATGGAACAGTCTCTCTTGCGAGGTTTCTACCTTAGCAGTCTCTGGAATGCTAGCTCCCCTCAACTTCAACGTCTAGTAATCAAAAGTTCATTGTTGGTTGAACGAATCAGGGCATGGCCCTGTTCCAACACTGTCGGTTACCATGGAAATGTCTTTTCGGTCAGGGGCTTGCAATTTTCAGTTTTAATGTTCATGTGGCGAAATCATGCGTGCCTCAATCCTGGCAGGTTAGGGGTTTGCCTGACACTGTACACAGTACTCCAGATGTGGTCTAACCAATGCCCTGTATAACTGAAGCGTAACCTCCCTACTTTTGTATTCAATTCCCCTCGCATTAAGCAATAACAATCTATTAGCTTCCCTAATTACATGCTGGACCCGCATACTAATCTTTTGCCATTCATGCAGTAGGACGCCCAGATCCCTCTGCATCTCAGAGCTCTGCAATCTCTCACCATTTAGATTAGGGTTGTCCGGCAGAGGGCCGCATTATGATTTTTGCTCGGCCCAGAGGGCCGGTGAGCAAATTTCGAAAGATAAAAGCATTAAAAATTTATCTTACTAATAAAAACAAAAAATGTGTATTTTTGTGAAGAAACTTTAAATGAGAAGACTAATTTTTTGACTTACTGTCTCTCCGTTCACCCCTCTCCCCATTTCTCCCCTCGCTCTTTGTTTCCCCCCCCCCCTCTCTCCGTTATCTCTCTCTCTCTCTCTGTTCCCCGCCCCCAACTCCCCCTCTCGCTTTCCCTTTTTCTGACAGTTGCACGGAGCAGGAGTGCTCAGCACAGCTGCTTTGTGATTGGTCAGTTTGTTTAAAAACATCATGCCGAGTTTCACAGATGACAGCTGTTGAAGCAGGAATGCACTTCCCAACATCGGACAGATTCAGGGTTTTCTGGCGGGCTTTTTAAAAAAAGTTGGAAAACCCTGAATCTGGACGATGTTGGGAAGTGCGTTCCTGCTTCAGCAACTGTTAGCTGTGAAACTCAGCGCAATATTTCTAAAAAGGCCGGTCTGTAGGAAGACAAAGGGAAATTTCCCATCTCCAGTCATGGAGCCTTGACAAGGGTGACGAATGGCTGTGGGCTAATGGAAACCTTTAGTGGGTCGGATCCTGGCCCAAGGGCCGTATGTTGGACAACCCTGATTAGAAAATATGTTTCTTTGTTATTCTTCCTGCCAAAATGGACAATTTCACATTTTCCCATATTATACTCCATTTGCCAGATCTTTTCCCACTCACTTAACCTATCTATATGCCTTTGTAGCCTCCTTATGTCCTTTTCACGACTTAATTTCCTACCTATCTTTGTGTCAGCAGCAAATTTAGCAACCATGCCTTCAACCAAGTCATTTATATAAATTGCTAGAAGTTGAGGCCCTAGCACTGATCCCTGCGGCACACCACTCGTTACATCTTGCCAATCAGAAAAAAAGACCCATTTATGCCTACTCTGTTTCCTGTTAGCTAGCCAATCTTCTATCCGTGCCAATATGTTACCCCCTACACCATGAGCTTTTATTTTCAGCAATCATCTTTGATGTGGTACCTTATCAAAAGCCTTCTGGAAATCTAAGTACAGTGCTGTACCGGTTCCTTTATCCACAGCATATGTAACTTCTTCAAAGAACTCCAATAAATCTGTTAAACATGATTTCCCTTTCACAAAACCATGTTACTCTGCCTGATTATCTTGAATTTTTCTAAGTGTCCTGCTATAACGTCTTTAATAATAGCTAACATTTTCCCTGTGACAGATGTTAACCTAACTGGCCTGTAGTTTCCTGCTTTCTGTCTGCCTCCCTTTTTGAATAAAGGAGTTACATTCACTATTTTCCAATGTAAGGAACCTTGCCCAAATCTAGGGAATTTTGGAAAATTAAAATCAACACATCAACTATCTCAACAGCCACTTCTTTTCAGACCCTAGGATGAAGTCCATCGGGACCTGGGGACTTGTCAGCCCACAGCTCTAACAATTTTCTCAGTACCACTTCCCTGGTGATTGTAATTTTCTTGAGTTCCTCCCCCCCTTCTATTTCCTGATTTACAGCTATTTCGGGAAGTTACTTATATCTTCTACAGTGAAGACCAATGGAAAATACCTGTTCAATTCATCTGCCATCTCCTTATTCTTCATTATTAATTCCCCAGACTTGTTTTCTATAGAGCCAATGCTCACTGTGTTAATTCTTTTCTTTTTTAAGTATCTATAGAAACTTACTATCTGTTTTTCTATTTCTAGCTAGCTTCCTCTCGTACTCTAAATTTTCCCTCCTTACTAATCTTTTAGTCATTCTTTGCTGTTTTTTTATATTCTCTACAATCTTCTGACCTACCACCCATCTTTGCACAATTATATGCTTTTTCTTTAAGTTTGATGGTATCTTTAACTTTTTTAGTTAACCATGGATGGTGGGTCCTACCCTTGGAATTTTTCTTTCTCGTTGGAATGTATCTATTCTGTGTATTCTGAAATATCCCCTTAAATGTCTGCCACTGCATATCTATTGACCTATTCCTTAACCTACTTTGCCAGTTCACTGTTTTCTTGCTCTCATAATTGCCCTTATTTAAGTTTAAAATACTAGTCTTAGACCCACTCTTCTCTCGCTCAAACTGAATGTTCTGATATGCACTGTTGCTAAAGCGGTGAAAGATTTTTTAAAAATGAATGGGTCACACTGCTTATTGCAATCTGTTCCATATATTTCTGTGATCTATGAACACCTCACCACTTACCACCATTTTAGTTAAAAAGTTTTTCCTGCATATCCTATTTTCTTTTGTTGCCCTTAATTTGTAAATATGATCCCTTTTGCTTAAATTCTGTACATGGCAGGGATGCTAAAAATTGGATCCAACCTGTTCAAACCACTTCTATCACATCCCCTCTCAAATTTTCTCTTTTCAAGAGAGAAAAGATTCAGGATATTCAAGCTTTTATCATACATCATTCGCTTAAGTTCTGGGATCAACTGTGTAGCCATTCCCTATATCTACTCTGGAGACCAAAGCTGCATGCTTCAGATGTTCTCTCATCAGGAACAAATACAGTTTTAAAATGACCTCTCGATTTATGTTATATCCCTTGCTATGCACCCAACATTGTTTACTTTAAATAAAAAAGGAATCTGGGAATATTGTGCGATTGATTTTAGTGACCCGTATACTAAAACTCAACGAACTCTCTCTTGCCCCAAGGTCTCAAGTATATTTCCATTTAGCATATAATCCACATCAACATTCCCACTGTCAAATCTCGTAAAATTATAGATAAATTTCATTTTCCATTTGCAAGCTCTTTAAGCTCCTTTTCAATTTGTGTATGTTTACATTAATCATTTAATTTGGTACCAAATTGATATCGTCTGCAAATCTGAACACTTTAGATAAAATTCTTCCCTTTAAATCATTTCTAAGAATTATCCACAGCCATCCAACTATGAACCATGTAACACTCCACTGTTAACTGGCTTCTAACCAGATTATCTGCCCATACACTTCTACTCATTACTGTCTACCAACTAACCATTTGCTAATCCAATTTAATACATATGCATCTATCCCAGGGGCTTGGCACTTGATGCAGCAGTCTATTGTATGAGGCAGTGCCAAATGCCTGCCTGTAATCCAGATAGATCAATAACATCAATATCGCTCCTGTAAAATAAATAAATTGAAACGGCTGGAGAAAAATATTGGAGGGACACCTCTTTCTGGTACAGGTGTGAATGGCTGTGCTCTAAAATTCAATGAGTATTAAGCAACTCTTCTCAAAGGAAGATGGAACAAAAAAAACTAATAACACCGGTAAAACACCCAAATGCCTGACTCACCGTAACCTTGGATGATTCCTCAGAGACACCCAATCACAGAATTCCATGCTTTCTGTGACAAAGCAAGACAGGGCGATCAAAAGCTGGCATAGCCTGAACTGTCTGCACTCACCATTTCTGCACCCTGGCACATCTACCTGACAGTGATCTTGGGGAACTATTTTATCATGTGTCTGGGTCAGCTGAGATGTGCCATCTGTTGCAACAATACCTGCAGCATAAAGCTATCACTTTGGTGATACTAACAATCAATCATGGCCTGAGACATGCCTCTGGAATGTTGCAACACTTACCTAAGGGGATGCTGAGAAGAGAGGAACACCAAATCATTCTCACAAAGCAACACATCCACTTCAGCAACCACCAGCCAGAGGTTAGGTGCTGGGTGCTGTCACGTGCCTGTAGTCTCCCACCTATACCTTGATTTGCCGTTCCCTTAATTTTTTCATGCTGTTTTAGGCCCTAGCCCCAATAACCCAGGCAAAAGCTGCCAGTGGATTGAGATGACTTTTAAGACAACACAAAACTTTTCATAATTTTTGACGTCTTGTTAATTGCTCCCTCCTGTACATTTCCCATAGGCAATTTTCTGCTTTCACCATCACTGTGCTCCCTAACTTCACCATCTGTCCAAATTTGTACTCGATGCTATGATATTGTGATGGTCTAGGAAAACTCGGTACAACCAACAAACCTCTACTTCAGTATATTTGAAACCTGCCAGTCGCCATTCTGAAACAAATGATGTCAAAACTGGAAAACCAACGTTACTGTATCAGGCAGAAAAACTTCTGCTACATAAATGAATCCACCTTCAAGGTCTGTACTTACAGTATGTGGTCATTTATATTGCCATTTTTGGTTACCATTTGGTAAGTTATGTATTTTCTTCATATTTCTTCACATGTGTTTTCTTATTAGCGAGAGGCAGCATGGTTTTGTGAAGGGGAGGTCATGTCTCACTAACTTGGTTGAGTTTTTTGAGGAAGTGGATGTTGTCTATATGGACTTCAGTAAAGCCTTTGACAAGGTCCCTCATGGCAGACTGGTACAAAAGGTGAAGTCACACGGGATCAGAGGTGAGCTGGCAAGATGGATACAGAACTGGCTCTGTCATAGAAGACAGAGGGTAGCAGTGGAAGGGTGCTTTTCTGAATGGAGGGCAGTGACTAGTGGTGTTCCACAGGGATCAGTGCTGGGACCTTTGCTCTTTGTAGTATATATAAATGATATGGAGGAAAATGTAGCTGGTCTGATTAGTAAGTTTGCGGACGACACAAAGGTTGGTGGAGTTGCAAATAGTGATGAGGATTGTCAGAGGATACAGCAGGATATAGATCGGTTGGAGACTTGGGCGGAGAAATGGCAGATGGAGTTTAATCCGGACAAATGTGAGGTAATGCATTTTGGAAGATCTAATACAGGTGGGAAGTATACAGTAAATGGCAGAACCCTTAGGAGTACTGACAGGCAGAGAGATCTGGGCGTACAGGTCCACAGGTCACTGAAAGTGGTAACGCAGGTGGATAAGGTAGTCAAGAAGGCATACGGCATGCTTGCCTTCATTGGTCGGGGCATAGAGTATAAAAATTGGCAAGTCATGCTGCAGCTGTACAGAACTTTAGTTAGGCCACACTTACAATATCGCGTGCAATTCTGGTCGCCACACTACCAGAAGGACATGGAGGCTTTGGAGAGGGTACAGAAGAGGTTTACCAGGATGTTGCCTGGTCTGGAGGGCATTAGCTATGAGGAGAGGTTGGATAAACTCGGATTGTTTTCACTGGAACGACGGAGGTGCAGGGGCGACATGATAGAGGTTTACAAAGTTATGAGTGGCATGGACAGAGTGGATAGTCAGAAGCTTTTGCCCAGGGTGGAAGAGTCAGTTCCTAGGGGACATAGGTTTAAGGTGCGAGGGGCAAAGTTTAGAGGGGATGTGCGAGGCAAGTTCTTTACACAGAGGGTGGCGAGTGCCTGGAACTTGCTACCAGGGGAGGTGGTGGAAGCAGGTACGATAGCGACGTTTAAGAGGCATCTTGACAAATACATGAATAGGTTGGGAATAGCGGGATACGGTCCGCGGAAGGGCAGAAGGTTTTAGTTTAGATAGGCATCAAGATCGGCGCAGGCTTGGAGGGCCGAATGGCCTGTTCCTGTGCTGTACCGTTCTTAGTTCATCTTCTCCTGGACTATTGCCTGACAACAGCCACCTACTATATTTCAGCTAGTCTAGCTTGCTACCATGTACACAAAAGTCAAGTAAGTTGACTTGCATTTGTTTCCCTCCCTCCTACAGGGAAAAGTTTAAATTTTTCTAGATGTCTCAGTTAAGTTCAGGAACAAAGCATCTGAGAATCACAATGAAGAGCTTGTATCCTAACACTGCATCAGAACTCCAATAGATTGTCACAAAATAAAGCATTTTATCTAAGATACAGCATGGTACTAACTTTTTAAATTGTCCCTCGTGGGGGAATCTAGAACTCAGGGGAACAGTTTCAGAATAAGGGGTCTCCCATTTAAGATGGACACGATGAGGAATTTCTTCTCTCAGAAGGTCATGAATGTTTGAAATTCTCTAGGCCAGAGAGCAGTGGAGGCTGGGTCATTGAATATATTCAAGACTGAGTTCGACAAATTTTCGATCGATAAGGATTATGAGGGGCAAGCAGGAAAGTGGAGTTGAAGCCACAATCAGATCAGCCATGATCTTACTGAATGGTGGAAAAGGCTCTAGGGGCCTTAATGCAGTGCATTAAGCAGTTTAATCAATGGCCACCTTCTCCCCATAATCCTGGACATTTTTCCTTTTTGGATAACCCACGCGGTCACAGGGAGAACTTGCAAACTCCGCACAGGCAGTACCCAGAATCGAACCCGGGTCACTGGAGCTGTGAGGCTGCGGTGCTAACCACTGCGCCACTGTTCCGCCCAACAACATATTTGTATAGCACCTTTAATGTAATAAAATGTCCCAAGGCACTTCATAGGAGCATTATAAAACAAAATATGACAGCAAACCACATGAGGTGATATTAGGTTGGATGACCAAAAGCTTGGTTAAAGGGTGAGAATTTTAAAATCAAGACATTGCCTGACAGGCAGCCAATGCAAGTCAGCAAGCACAAGGGTGACAGGTGAACAGGACTTGGTGCGAGTTAAGACCACGACAACAGAATTTTGGATAACCTCAACTTTACAGAGAGTAGAATGTGGGAGACCAGCTAGGAGTGCATTATACTTGTTAAGTCTAGAGGTAATGAAGGCATGAATGAGGGTTGCAGCAGCAGATAAGCTGAGACAGGGTGAAGTCGGGCAATGTTAAGGAGGTGGAAATAGGCGATCTTAGTGATGGCGCAAATATGTGGTTGGAAGCTTATGTCAGGGTCAAATGTGACAGTCTGGTTAAGTCTCTCAAATTTGCCAGGGAGAGGGATGGAATGAGTAGCTAGAGAATGGAGTTTGGAATAGCAACTGAAAACAATAGCTTCAGTCTTCACAATATTTAAGTGGAGGAAATTTCTGCACTGGACGTGCAATAGTGGAGGAGTTGAGAGAGATGCTGGTAGGGTAGAGCTGGGTGTCGTCAATGTATAAGTTAAAACCAATGCTGTGCTTTTGGAAGATGTTGCCGAGGGGCATCATGTAGATGAGAAATAACGGAGGGCTAAGGATAGATCCTTGGGGGACCCCAGAGGTAACAGTGCAGGAGCAGGAAGAGAAGCCACTGCAAGTGATACCCTGGCTTTGATGAGATAGATGAGAATGGAACCAGGTGAAAGCATTCCTAGCTGGACGACAATGCAGAGGCATTGGAAGAGGATGGTCAACCGTGTCAAAGGCTGCAGACAGCTCAAAAAGGATGAGATAAAGATAATTTACCTTTGTTACAGTCACAGAATGCCATTTGCAACATTGATAACAGCTGTTTTGGTACTGTGGCAAGGGCAGAAACCTGATTGGAGAGATTCAAACATGGAGTTTCTGGGAAAGATAAGCATGGATTTGGGAGGTGATAACACATTCAAAGACTTAGGAAAAGAAAGGGGGTTGGAGATGAGGCAGTAGTTTGGAGATTTGAAGGACAACACCTGAAGAGAGAGAATTGTTAATAATATTGGTTAACATGGGGACCAGGAGGGGAAGTTGGATGTCAGCAGTTTAGTGGGAATAAGTTTGAGGGAGCAGGAAGTGGGTCTCATGGACAAGAAGACCTTGGAGAGGACATGAGGGGAGATAGGAGAGAAACTAGAGAAAGATGTGAGTTCAGGGCTAGGGCAGGGGGGATATTTAGAGGAAGTTTGACCCGGTAGGCGAGTGGAAGGAAAGGACTTGGCAGAGGCAGCTGATTGGGTGGGCTTGATCCTAGTGATAAAGAAGTCCAGGAGCTCCTTGCACTTATTGTTGGAGGTGAGGGTGGAAGAGACAAGGGAAAGGGGTTTAAGATGACTGTCTGCAGTAGAAACAAGCCGGGGGTTTTCTTGCATTCGAGGATGATCCTGGAATAGTGAGCAGTTTTAGCAGATGAGAGAAGGACCTGATAGTGCTTTATGTGCTCCTGCCAGATCTGGCAATGGATGGCTAAACCGTTACTAGCCATACCCTTCCATCGTCTGTGTCCTTAGACTTAAGGGAACATAGATGAGAGTCATATCAGGAGGAATGTCCAGGGTGAGAGAGAGTAATGGCTTTATTGGGGACTAGGGCTTCAAAGGTGGAGGCGAGGGTGCAGTCTATTTATTATTATATAATTGGCTTCTAGATTTTCTTCTATTTTCTCCTTTAGAATAGCTCAGTTTGTCAAAGACTGGTAAAGGCCAGCTTGGGTCTGCAAATGAAACCCGATCCGAGCCCGACAGAACCACATCCGGCCCGAGCCGGCCAGAGTCCTTTCATTTTTTCCCACGCCCGACTCGATCATCAGTTAACCTGGCTTCCGTTTTTCACTTTGTTGCTTATCTGCACAAGCTTAAAAAAAAAACTGTAACTAAACAATCTTTCAAGTCCAAAAAATACATTAACATTGGAGCCACGTACCGGAGGTGGTGATAGAGTGAGTCCAACCCGGCCTGGAATGCTGGAACCGGAAGAGCGACCCGACCCCGACACATGTCGTTGGGACCCGTCAGGTTCGGGTCGGGTAGCCATCCTCTAAAGACTGGTGTTTGGTGTTTTGGGGTCAAGCTATTCAATGCAATACAAGCATCTTGCGGGATTTATTCACTAAATATTTGATTGGCAGCTTTTTAAAATTTACCAGTTATTTTAATCTGCTTGCTACTGGGTACCTCTTGAAGGTATTTATCAATCTGTCTTGTTAAAATTGATATCTGTCTAAGGCCCTCAAAGATAGACAGGCAGGCTAATGAACATTTCTGGGTAGTGAGAAAAAAGGAGCTGTTAAGAATATTGTTTATATTACAGTTTAGCACAGTAATTGAAAAATATTTTCTTCCATGAGGAACTAGCTAAGCTTAATAATGACTGTTAAAAATGTTACATTACTACCACTGTTCATTTGCTCTTTTATTTTTTTAATAAATTTATCTTATGCTTCAACTGCCAAGCAAAGTCTTTAATGGTTGTTCTTGACCTTCCGAAGACAAGGAAGATCACAACAGGCCATATGATAAAACCAGTAGCTGAAGTAAACTGAACAGAGTTCTCTATTTGTTCCCTGGGTATACTATAACTTTACCTAAATATCTCTGGGACGATGGAACCAAAGATAGTTTGAAACATAGATGTCAAAAACATCTACAGTAACAGTTAAAAAAATGCCTCACAGTATATTTAGATGTCAATAGATAGCTGAGAATACACCATACTCAGCAAGTAAACATAAAATTTTCACTCATTCTGAACAGACATGTTTTAAAACATTACCTTGATTGTGTCATAGCACCCAAAGTAGGAAGCTCGATACACAATAATGCCATTCACTGAAACAACAAATCCCTGATAAAGTCCCCGAGGCCCATCCCGCTGTGCAATTTTCACGATACAATCAGCAAGGCCTGTAAATTGCCGCTCCTTAGCACCTACAGTTTAAAAGAACATGCTTAGTTACATTAAAATATGTATAAGCTACAATACAAATTCCTATATAAAATTTGTGGATAATTGTGAAGTTGAAAGATGCTGAACCAGTGAGTCCACTGTGGTTGCACAACACAAATTAATTACATTAATTGGGTTAAATTTTCTCAGTGGGTTATACTCTCACTTGAGTCAGGTTCTAAACCCCACTCCAGGACTTGAGCACATAATTTAGGCTGACACTTCAGTGTAATAGTGAAGGAGTGATACATTATTGCAGATGCCGTTTTTCCAGATGAGACATAAAGCAATTTATGTGGTTTAGATGGATGTAAAATTTTATATGGCAATGTTTAAATAGAAGGGCTTGTTCTGGGCATCAGTCCATCCTACAAATATCACAACAAGATTACTGGTCATTCATTTTATTTTCTCTTTGTGGGACCTTGTTGTCCACAAATTAGCTGTCATCTCTGTCTATATAACAATAGTGACTGCACTTCAAATATAACTGATGGATGTGTAGCACTTTAGAATATTCTGAGGACTTGATAAGCTGTGTTTCTGACTTGCTATAAAGAGGAAAAAGCAAAGCTACCAAAGGATAACTTACACTAACAGCTGAAGAGGGCAGGTGTTGGGATTTCAAGGGTGAACTGCTGTGTTCCATTGTGCTGTCAGATTGTGTGCAAGAATCCAAGCAAATGGGATCTGCATTAGGAAAGGATTTAGAGACACTTGTATGCACTATAACTGTTTAACTACTAAACCATCAGAGATAGATCAGCATAGATGTAGGGATGTTGATTTAAAAGATAAACCTAGTAAACCACTGAGGAATCAGCAGAGACCAGATGCCAGTGCCTGTAACCATTAAATCCAAGTATTAACACTTTACCCAGTAATCAAAGTACCAAAACAGCTGAGAAATCAGTGCCTTTACCCACAAAACCCAGAGGAAAACTCATTTAACAAAAAAGAACTTCTGTTGTATTTGTGAATCTTATTTTGTGACATATTTAGTGAAGTTGTGGATCCAGTTGTTTTCCAGCTATGGGCTGACAGCTGGTTATATACATACTGCAACATTTTACAGAAACAACAAGGTACCAAGAGTACTGAACATCATTTTTGATCCATCTGACACAAGGCACCTGAAGTAAAAGGTTCACTGTCAGGACATGTTTATTCTAATCTCTGCCATACTTACAATAACATGAATTTCCCACATCCATTCGCTTGTTCAATTTGGCTGCCACTCGGGACCGACATCCATTACTTCTATCTTTCCTTTCTGATTTTACTATATTTTGGACTCTTCTCTGCTGTCTCTTACATTTACGTTTACCTGGTTATACCACCTTTCATTTCTCCCCTCTTAGGTATTTCTCCTTATACCCAAATTCAACCCCAAATCCTCACAATTACTCTGCTTTCCTGCACTCCTGCCTGAATACCCTTGAATAAGCCTAGAGGAACCGCCTGTGCCACTTTTGGCATCCTCCTTTCTGAACCTCCTTGCTCAACACACCTGCTGGGGGATCACCTTCCTAACTTCCTTGATTTTCTGGTCACCCTATCCACCATTACCTTCCTGGACTTGATAAGCAGCTTAATCATCACCCTTGTCTGAATTTCTTCCCAGAATATCTGTTCAGCAGTGAACAAGGTTTTTGCCATCTACAATCATATTACGGATGACTGCATAGGCATTCTGGCTTTGACTGAAACTTGGCTCATGGGTGGTGACACATTGTCTCTTATGGGAGCCTCCTTGTCATGCTATACTTTTCACTACCTGCCACACCCAAACTGCCATGGTGGTAGCATGGTGCTTATCACCAAAGATTAATCCCTCTGCTCCTCTAGGTCTTTCTCCTCCTTTGAGCACATCACCATGTCCTGCCGCTCTTATCGCCTCAATCTACTTCAATGGTATAAGATGGAAATGGTCCACAGGAAACTGGGAAAATCTGTTAATGGGTAAAATGACAGACGATCAGTGTTCAAAAAATAATTTAATATAGAACCAGTTTATACCCCTAAGGGGCAAGAGCCCTACTTGCCAAAAAAAGTCAGCCATGGACAACTACAGAGGTAAGAAAGAACAGAAAGAGAAAGGATACAGAAATGCACAAAATAGCACAATAATGGTGAACGGGTAAGATACAAACAACAAAGGGTGAGAAAACAGATAGTAAGAGCTATAAAAAGGGAGTATGACAAGAAACTTGCAACAGATATCAAAAGCAACATAAAAAACTTTTACAATCATATTAGGTGGTCAGGAACAACGTGGGCCCCTTGAAAATAAATACTGATATCGCTAATAAAAATAAGGAAATGGCAGACATGTTGAATAATTACTTTGTATCAGTTGTTACAGCCATGTGAATCAGAGGCGTGGGTGGTTCCCACTGTTCAACTCCCACCTGACTGCAGCAAGTGTTTTTATTATTAGGGTTTTAGCTCTTTTGTGTTTTATTTGTCAAATCAACACACAGCAACAGGTTTTCTTGTAGGTTTAAAAGAGAAGATTGATTATTTATTGAGAAATATGCTTTATCCTGAAATTGTCGCAACTGCACCCACTCACGTATTAACTCACACACGCAGAGAAAAAGAGGCAAGTGGATTGAAGTGAGGTAGGCTTTCCGGGTTCACAGTAAACCTGTTGAATTCTCTTGGAGGTCAAGTTCGCTTTAGTTGCAGGCCGGAGGCGTTTGTAGATTTCTCTGTCGGTTGAAAGTTCAGTTTGAAGACAGGGGATCACTTCCAATTCACTGCTGAACAAGTTGAAATGCAGAATTCACAGCAGGGCAGCTTCCTTTTGGCTTGTTGGATTTTTCTCCCAGCTCTCAGCTGGACAAGCTTTGATGATGCTTCTTCCTGGGTCTCCCTCTCTCTCTTCAGAAAGCTACCTTTAAAGCTAAAAGTTTCGCATAGCTCACCTCTGCTTGGAGACAGAAGTTTTCCTCCCTATGGTGACTGGATGTGGCTACATCACACCTTCTTTGTTTCAGAAGAACCCATTCAATTCAAAAATGGCTCTTGATGGGTTTAGGATGGGTGCAATTGACACCTCTTAGCTTGGAATGTATTCCTTTGTTCGTACCAGACAGCAGACAGTTTGAATACACAAAGCCAAGTCTTTTGAGCTGCAGTGACCATTTGGAGCACTTTGATTACTTTTTTAAAAAAAGAAAAGTCAATTTTTATAAATCTTCAGGTTGAGTTCTTGTAGTTTTGATCGCTGCATTTATGTGAACGTCACACCTCTCCCAAAAGGGAAAGAATTAAATTTCTTGAATTTCATTTGATGTTGTTTTGAGGGGGGAGTGAGGGAGGGAGGGGGAGAAGGAAAGAAAAAAAGTAATTAAGTTTAAGGGTCACACCGCTGCACACATGGCATCAACACCTCAGTCTCACAACTAGCATTATCTGTAACAGCCATTTCTTGTTCAAGTTTAGGTTTTACAGCATCCTTTCTTTGGATGAGGCACAATTATAATATAATTTTCCTTTCTGGGGCGTCGAAAGTTTTTGCCTCAGGAAAACTTCTGTTTAGAACATGTGGTGTTTTCTTTTATGCGTATCCCACTTTTACTGTTCCAAGGCTTGTGATATGCAAATTTCCATTACTGCACTGTTCTTGGTTTTTTGCAAAACCCACTGTTTGTATAGTACTTAAACCCTTAACAATGGCTTCCACAACACATGGATTTAATAGCTCAGGTTCAGGCACATTTTATAATTCTTATCTATAGAGTGATAGTGGGTGATAATTTTTTTTTAGCCCCTGTGAGGCATCTGGGTTCTCCTCCTACACTTTGTCCTTAGTGAGTTTCAGATCTGTTTGGCTGGGTTCGGTTAGCTCTGGATTTAGAGCCTGACCCTTTGAGTTTTCGGTAGGCACATTCACACTGAAGAGATGACTAAAGTAGTGCACAGGGGAACATTTATGGATGTTATTTATATGGACTTCCAGAGGCATTTGATAAAATCCCTCAGAAGAGACTGAGCTAAAGTTGAAGCTCATGGAACTGAAAGTACATTGGCTGAGCAGCAGGAGTCAGACAGTAATGACAATGGATAGGTATTCTAATTGGCAGGATGTGACTAGTGGTGTCCTGCAAGGATCTGTGTTGGGGCCTCAACTATTCACTGCATTTATTAACAACTTAGATGATGAAATAGAGAGCCACATATCCAAATTTGTTGATGACACAAGAATAGGCAGCATTTTAAACAGTGTAGATGGAAACGTAAAATCACAGAGATATCAATTGAAAAACTGTGGCAAATGGATTTTAATATAGGCAAATGTGAAATCATCCAGTTTGGACCTAAAAAGGAAGAAAAGGGTGCACTCTCTAAATGGTGAAAAGCTAGAAACAATGACTGTTCAGGTGCATTAGATTAAAATGTCACGACCAGGTACAGAAAATTCATTATTCTGCCATTAACACTCTCTCTGTACAAATGCTTTGGCCTGGATTTTATGCAGCCCCGAGGCCAGGTCAGAGACAGTGGGGGCATGGAATATCGCAACGGGTTGCGAGGGGGCAGAGGCCCCATCGCCAAGCAATCTTCCCAGGAGTGGGATAGGCCAATGACAGCCTTCCTGCCCAGAGGCCAATTCAGGCTTTCAAGTGGTCTACTGATGGCCAATTAAGGGCCTCTTCCTGCCGCCGCTGGGATCTTACCAGTGGCATGGAGTGCCTCCACCAGACTGGGAGGGCGTCTTGTAACATGAGGCGCACTCCCTGCAGGCTTTGGGGGATCCCTTCTCAGATGGCCCACATAGGAACACCACCAGGAACCACTTTACCCCCTGGAACCACTCTCCCACGGACTACACGATCACCACCGCCCACCCCCACCTGCCAGGGCCTCCGGACTACCTCGGTGACCCTGCCTCACATATCTAAGGTTTAAAAAGACTGGAGGATTGCTCCCGGGGATCACGAAAAGGCAGAGGCAGGCTTTCTGCCGCCTTTTTGGCCTGGCACTGGGAATCCAGATGCCAACACAACATCCAGCCCTTTGTCTTGTACTAAGCTATCACTATTCCCTTTGCCCTTTGTTCCAGGACATCTTTGACATTTAATCTCTCCTGCCCTCCGTCCTATCAGAGACACCTTTTGTTCTCCTTTCCCCACCCCCCTCCTTTCACTTGCTCAAAACCTATTACATTTTTAATCTTTGCTAGTTCTGATGAAAGGTCGTAGACTTTAAACGTTAATTGTTTCTCTCTCCACAGATGCTGCCAGACCTGCAGTGTATTTCCAGCAATTTCTGTTTTTTTTTAAAAAACAGAAAATAATCAAAAAGGCAAATGGAATGCTGGCTTTAGAAGACTAGAATACAAGGGGATAGATGTTATGCTTCAGCTATACGAAGCCTGGCTATACTATCAGCAGTTCTGGGCACCATACCTTAGGAAGAATATATTGGCTGTGGAGGGTGTTAGTATAGATTTACCAAAATGTCACTTGGATTCCAAGGGTTAAATTATGAGGAGAAATTACACAAAGTAGGGTTGCATTCCATGAGATTTAAAAAGCTTACTGGGTAATTTGATCAAAGTTTTCAAGTTATTAATGGTAACAGTTAGAGTAGATAAAGAGAAATTATTTCCCTGGTTGAGGCATCTAAGACTCGAGGGATAGTCTAAAAATCAGAGCTAGACCTTTCAGGAGTGAAACAAGGAAAAACTACTACACACAATCCAAAAGGCAATTGATGCCAGATCAAATTGTTAATTTTGAATCTGAGATTGTTAGATTTTTGTTACCAAAGGTATTAAGGGGTATGGGGCAATGGCAGGTATATGGTGTTAGGTTGCAGATCAGCCATGATCTCACTCAATGGCTTAACAGACACAAGGGGCTAAATGGCCTACTCCTGTTCCCTATGCTCATTTTCTCTGCCATGCCCCCAAGCCCCACTCTGGATTTCTCAAAGACATATCACATTTCTTTCCTCCTATTTTCCCTCAGCCTTTGAACTAAGGCACTTCTCATCTTGGGATGTCAATTTCCATCTCAGTTCTCCTTGCCCTCTCTCCTGTGAATTCATAGCCCTCCTGTCCTCCCTAAACCTTGCCTTCTAATAGAAGCTCCTACCCATACATCCATCTCCCACAGTCTCGCCATTCCGATAGTTTTAATAGCTGACAAAGCCATCTCCCACCATTTTCTTGTATTTCTCACAACTAAGATATCCCTACCTCCCTTCAATCCCACTTCCTTCTGCATATGGCATTATAAATAAACTTTACCACCTTCCCCCCGCCACCCAAGTCATTTACCACTGCACTTACAAATTCCCATTTGCCATCCATTCACCACTTCTGCAGCTGTTGGTTTTCTCAGCCATTCTCTCACTTTCAACCTTTGATGCCTTTGTCTCCAACAAGACATTTATTCTTTCATCCTGTTTCCTCCCTTTGGTATGACCCCCAATTTTATTCCCTCAAGTCCAAAGGTGCAGCCTTCAGGCTATCTGGAAGGCAACTGGTTTAGCTGTCACCAGATCTAGTTGGATCACATCAAGCGCTATATAACTTTTCTCTGTCAAAACTACTCACAACTCCAGGATTACCCTTGAGAGCAAAAGTAACCCTGGCTTCTTTCCTCCACTACCAACTATTTCCTGAAACACTTCTGCCCAGCGCCAGGGTTTGGGACATCTGCTCAGGGCTGGAGCAGAACTTACAGTGGGTGGGGAAGGATCCAGTCATCGTGGTCCATGTAGGGACCAATGACAGAGGCAGGACAATGGAAGAGGTTCTGCATAGTCAGTATGAGCAGCTGGGCACCAAATTCAGAAGCAGAACCTCAAAGGTAACAATCTCGGATTACCTGAGCCACGTGCAAATTGGCATAGGGCAAATAAGATTAGAGAAATGATTGTATGGCTCAAAGACTGGTGTGGTAGAAGTGGGTTCTGGATCGTGGGGCACTGGCACCAGTAATGGGGAAAGTGGGGGCTGTATCATTAGGACGGTCTTCACCTGAACCCTGCTGGGACCAGTGTTCTAGCGAGCCGCATAACTAGGGAAGTAGAGAGGGTTTTAAGCTAAATAGTGGGGGAAAGGGATCACATTTCGGAAGATGTGGTAAATCATAGAGTAGAGAAAAAGCAAGAGAGAAAGGTAGTAATATGGGAAATGATTAACAGATTGTGACAGGAAGGGATACAGAGTACAAATCTCAGAGTTAATCAGCAGATAAGGCTAGAGGTTACAAAAATAATAAAAGGACAAAACTAAAGGCTCTGTATCTGAATGCACGTGGCATTTGAAACAAAACAGATCAACTGAGAGCGCAAATAGAAATCAGTAAGTACTATCTGATAATCATTGCAGAGACATGGCTACAGGATGACATAGAATGGGACCTAAATATTGAAGGGTATGTGACATTTAGGAATGACAGGAAGCTAGGAAAAGGTGGAGGGGTAGCTCACTTAATTAATGAAGGTATTAGCACAATAGAAAGGGATGATCTAAGTTCAGGAAACCAGGATGTAGAAGCGGTTTGGGTAGAGATGAGAAATGACAAAGGCAAGAAGTCACTTGTGGGAGTGGTGTACAGGCACCCTAAAAGTAACCACATGGGAGGATGGGGAATAAAGGAAGAAATAGTGGGAGCTTCTCAGAAAGGTCTGGCAATAATCATGGGGGACTTTAATCTACATAGAGTGCATAAATCAGATGGGCAAAGGTAGCCTAGATGAGGAGTTCATAGAATGTTCTCGGGATAGTTTCTTAGAACAGCACGTTCTGGAGCCAACTAGAGAGCAGGCTATACGAGACCTGATACTGTGCAATGAGAAAGGATTAATTACTGACTTCATAGTGAAGGCGCCCCTAGGCAGCAGTCATCATAATATGATTGAATTTTACATTCAATTTAAGGGAGAAAAGAATGGGTCTAAGATTAGTGCTCTAAACTTAAATAAGTGCAATTGTGAGAACATGAAAGCAGAGCTAGCTAAAGTGAACTGGCAAAGTAGGTTAAGGGATAGGTCAATGGAGGTGTAGTGGCAGACATTTAAGGGGATATTTCAGAATACACAAAATAGATACATTCCAACGAGAAAGAAAAATTCCAAGGGAGAATCCACCATCCATGGTTAACTAAAAAAAGTTAAAGATAGTATGAAAATTAAAGAAAAAACATTGCACAATGATGGGTGGCAGGTCAGAAGATTGGACAGGATATAAAAAACAGCAAAGAATGACTAAAAGAAAAATATGGAGGTCAAAATTAGAGTACGAGAGAAAGATAACAAGAAATACAAAAACAAACAGTAAGAGTTTCTATAGATACTTAAATAAGAAAAGTTAACAAAGCAAGCATCGGGCTGATAGAAAGTGAGCCTGGAGAATTAATGGAAAATAAGGAGATGGCAGATGTATTTGGTATTTTGTATCGGTCTTCACTCTATGTAGAGGATACAAGTAACATCCCAGAAATAGCTGTAAATCAGGAAATGGAAGGGAGAGAGGAACTCAAGAAAATTACAATCACCATGGATGTGGTATTGAGCAAATTGTTGGGAGCTGTGGTCTGACAAGTCTCAGGGTCCCTATGGACTTCATCCTAGGGTCTTAAAAGAAGTGGCTAGTGAGATAGTTGATGCATTGGTTTTAATCTTCCAAAATTCCCTAGATTTGGGGGAAGGTTCCATTAGATTGGAAAATGGCAAACGCAACCTCTTTATTCAAAAAGGGAGACAGAAAGCAGGAAACTACAGGCCAGTTAGCTTAACATCTGTCAATGGGAAAATGTTGGAAGCTATTATTAAAGACGCTATAGCAGGGCATTTAGAAAAATTCAAGATAAATCAGGCAGAGTCAACATGGTGTTGTGAAAGGGAAATCATGTTTAACCAATTTATTGGAGTTCTTTGAAGTAATAACATGTGCTTTGGATATAGGGGAACCAGTGGATGTACTGTACTTAGATTTCCATAAGGCATTTGATAAGATGCCACATCAAAGATTATTGCGGAAAAATAAAAGCTCATGGAGTAGGGGGTGGATAGAAGATTGGCTAGCTAACAGGAAACAGATAGTAGGCATAAATGGGTTATTTTCTAGTTGGCAAGATGCAACGAGTGGTATGCTGCGGGGATCAGTGCTAGGGCCTCAACTTTTTACCATTTATATAAATGACTTGGATGAAGGGACCGAAGGTATGGTTGCTAAATTTGCTGCTGACACAAAGATAGATAGGAAAGTAAGTTATAAAGAGGCCATAAGGAGGCTACAAAGACATATAGATAGGTTAAGTGAGTGGGCAAAGATCTGGCAAATGGAGTATAATGTGGGAAAAAGTGAAATTGTCCATTTTGGCAGGAAGAATAAAAAAACATATGAACTAAATGGTGAGATTTCAGAGCTCTGAGATGCAGAGGGATCTGGGTGTCCTAGTGCATGAATCGCAAAAGGTTATACAGGCCCTTTGGCCCACCGTGTCTGTGCCGGCCATCTAGCACCCAACTACGCTAATCCCATATTCCTGCACTTGGCCCGTACCCTTGTATGCTATGGTGTTTCATGTGCTCATCTAAATACTTTTTAAATGTTGTGAGGGTTCCTGCCTCCACCACCTCTTCAGGCAGTGCATTCCAGATTCCAACCACCCTCTGGGTGAAAAAACCTTTCCTCAAACCCCCCCTAAACCTCCTGCCCCTTACCCTAAATCTCTGCCCCCTGTTCTTGACCCCTCCGCCAAGGGAAAAAGTTTCTTCCTATCTATCAATGCCCCTCATAATCTTGTACACCTCAATCATGTCCCCCCTCAGCCTTCTCTGCTCCAAGGAAAACAACACTAGCCTTTTCAGTCTCTATTCATAGCTGAAATGCTCCAGCACAGGCAACATCTTGGTGAATCTCCTCTGCACCCTCTCCAATGCAATCACATCCTTCCGAAAGTGTGGTGACCAGAACTGTACACAGTACTCCAGCTGTGGCCTAACTAGCGTTTTGTATAGCTCCATCATAACCTCCCTGCTATTATATTCTATGCCTCGGCTAATAAAGGCAAGTATCCCATATGCCTTCCTAACCACCTTATCTACCTGTTCTGCTGCCTTCAGTGATCTATGCAGGTACATCATACAATCAGGAAAGCTAATAGAATGTTATAGTTTATTGCGAGGAGAATTGAATACAAAAGTAGGGTGGTTATGCTTCTGTTATACAGGGCATTGGTGCACAGTATTGGTCTCCTTATTTAAGGAAGGATGTAAATGCATTGGAAGCAGTTCAGAGAAGGTTTACTAGACTAATATCTGGAATGGGCAGGTTGTCTTACGAGGAAAGGTTGGACAGGCTAGTTTTGCATCCGCTGGAGTTTAGAAGAGTAAGAGGTGACTTGATTGAAACATAAGATCCTGAGAGGTCTTGACAGGGTGAATGTGGAAAGGATGTTTCCCCTTGTGGCTGAATCTAGAACTAGCGGTCACTGTTTTAAAAATAATGGGTCGCCCAATTAAGGCAGAGATGAGGAGAAATTTTTTCTCAGAGGGCCGTGAGTCTTTGGAACGCTCTTTCTCAAAAAGTGGTGGAAGCAGTGTCTTTAAATATTTTTAAGGCAGAGGTAGATGGATCCTTGAAAAGAAAGGGGGTGAAAGGTTATCGGGGTCTAGGTGGGAATGTGGACTTGAGGTTACAATCAGATCAGCCATGATCTTGTTGAATGGCGGAGCAGCTCGAGGGGCCGAGTGGCCTACTCGTGCTCCTAATTCGTAAGTTCTTCACTGTCTGCTTCAAGTGTGAGGGGCTTATGGACTTCTTCGTCTAAAATTGTTCAGCCGCTTCCACCCATTTTCTTTCCAACGAAGCCAACCATCCTCCCTGCCCTAGTCCTGAACCTGTGTCTCTCTGATGCCCCCTTATAACTCAACTCCTTCCATGAGACTTAGTTCTTGCTCCCTTGAATCCATTTCCACTAAACTGCTAGCTTCTTTTCCTGGGCCCTATGCCAGCTGACAAGTAAACTGTTCACTCTTCATGAGTGCAGAGACTGCAGCTGAATGCATGGCTGGAGAGATGGTGCAGGGGAAGGGCTTTAAAATTCCTGGGGCATCAGGACCTGTAGAAGCTGGATGGGTTGCACCTCAGTGGGGTGGAACCAATATCTTAGTGGGGAGGTTTGCTGGTGCCGTTGGGGAGGGTTTAAACTAGCTTGGCAGGGGGATGGGAACCTGAGTGTAGAATCAGAAGGAAGAGAAGCAAAACTGGAAGTAGAAGGCGAAACAAATTGTAAACGAGTATGGAAGGTCGAGGAAATAAAGGCTGGGAAATAGATAACAAAGGAATTGTTCGGTGATTAGTGGATATATACTTCAATGCAAGAAATCTAGTCAATAAGGCAGATGAGCTGAGGGCACAGATAGACACTTGGAAGCATAGCTATTATTGAAATGTGCCTCAAAGAAGGGAAGGAATGATAGCTCAGCATTCCTGGTTACAGGGTTTTCAGACAGGATAGAGAGGGGGATTAAACAAAAAAGTACAGAGGTCACAACATTGGTTTAAGAATCACAGCAGTGAGGAGAGATGATACGCTCAAAAGAGCATCAAACGAAGCCATGAACTGAGGAACTAAGAAGGGGCAATCACACTGCTGGGAGTATACAATAGACCCTCAAACTGTCAGAAAGAGATTGAAGAGAAATATGTAGGCAAATTACCGAAAAGTGCAGTTAGTGTAGGGGATTCCAACTACCCCAATATTAGCTGGGATAAATTCAGTGTAAAAGGTAGAGGGTGCAGAATTCTTTAAATGTACCCAGGAAAACTTTTTTTTAGCCAGTACGTAGCAAGCTCAACAAAAGAAGGGGCAGTTCTGGACTTAGTCTTAGGGAATGAAACTGGGCAGGTAGAAAGGGTATCAGTAGGAGAGCATTTTAGTGGTATTGATCATAATTCAGTTAGATTTAGAGTAGTTATGGAAAAGGATAAAGATGGAAAAAGAGTAAAAGTTTTAATTTGGGGAAGGCCAATTTTACTAAGCTGGGATGTGATTTGGCAAAAGTGAATTGGAAACTGCTACTTTTAGGTAAATCAGTACCAGAGCAATGGGAGACATGCAAGGAAGATCTAAAGATGGTTCAAAACAAATATGTTTCCTTGAAGAAAAAGGATGGGTCTCACAAATCTAAACCCTACTGGATGTCAACAGTATACAGAATAGGATAAGGCAAAAAAAGAAAGCTTATATCAGATGATAACAACTAAATACTGTAGAATGCCGGGAGAGGTATAGAAAGTGCAGGGGTGAAATTAAAGAGGAAATTAGGAAAGCAAAGAGAGGGCATGATAAAATATTGGCCAGTGAAATCAAGGAGAACCCAAAGATGTTTTATAAATACATAAAAAGCAAGAGGAAAACTAGGAAAAGAGTAAGGCCAATCGAAGACCAAAAAGGTAACAAAGAAAGAACTAAGAAAATTACAGCACAGGAACAGGCCCTTCGGCCCTCCAAGCCTGCGCCGATCCAGATCCTCTATCTAATCCTGTCGCCTATTTTCTAAGGGTCTGTATCTCTTTACTTCCTGCCCATTCATGTATCTGTCTAGATACATCTTAAAAGACGCTATCGTGCCCGCGTCTACCACCTCCGCTGGCAACGCGTTCCAGGCACCCACCACCCTCTGCATAAAGAACTTTCCACGCATATCCCCCCTAAACTTTCCCCCTTTCATTTTGAACTCGTGTCCCCTAGTAATTGAATCCCCCACTCTGGGAAAAAGCTTCTTGCTATCCAACCTGTCTATACCTCTCATGATTTTGTACACCTCAATCAGGTCCCCCCTCAACCTCCGTCTTTCTAATGAAAATAATCCTAATCTACTCAACCTCTCTTCATAGCTAGCGCCCTCCATACCAGGCAACATCCTCTTGAACCTCCTCTGCACCCTCTCCAAAGCATCCACATCCTTTTGGTAATGTGGCGACCAGAACTGCACGCAGTATTCCAAATGTGGCCGAACCAAAGTCCTATACAACTGTAACATGACCTGCCAACTCTTGTACTCAATACCCCGTCCGATGAAGGAAAGCATGCCGTATGCCTTCTTGACCACTCTATTGACCTGCGTTGCCACCTTCAGGGAACAATGGACCTCTGAACACTCAAATCTCTCTGTACATCAATTTTCCCCAGGACTTTTCCATTTACTGTATAGTTCACTCTTGAATTGGATCTTCCAAAATGCATCACCTCGCATTTGCCCTGATTGAACTCCATCTGCCATTTCTCTGCCCAACTCTCCAATCTATCTATATTCTGCTGTATTCTCTGACAGTCCCCTTCACTATCTGCTACTCCACCAATCTTAGTGTCGTCTGCAAACTTGCTAATCAGACCACCTATACTTTCCTCCAAATCATTTATGTATATCACAAACAACAGTGGTCCCAGCACGGATCCCTGTGGAACACCACTGGTTACACGTCTCCATTTTGAGAAACTCCCTTCCACTGCTACTCTCTGTCTCCTGTTGCCCAGCCAGTTCTTTATCCATCTAGCTAGTACACCTTGGACCCCATGCGCCTTCACTTTCTCCATCAACCTACCATGGGGAACCTTATCGAACGCCTTACTGAAGTCCATGTATATGACATCTACAGCCCTTCCCTCATCAATCAACTTTGTCACTTCCTCAAATAATTCTATTAAGTTGGTAAGACATGACCTTCCCTGCACAAAACCATGTTGCCTATCACTGATAAGCCCACTTTCTTCCAAATGGGGATAGATCCTATCCCTCAGTATCTTCTCCATCAGCTTCCCTACCACTGACATCAGGCTCACCGGTCTATAATTACCTGGATTATCCCTGCTACCCTTCTTAAACAAGGGGACAACATTAGCAATTCTCCAGTCCTCCGGGACCTCACCCGTGTTTAAGGATGTTGCAAAGATATCTGTTAAGGCCCCAGCTATTTCCTCTCTCGCTTCCCACAGTAACCTGGGATAGATCCCATCCGGACCTGGGGACTTGTCCACCTTAATGCCTTTTAGAATACCCAACACTTCCTCCCTCCTTATACCGACTTGACCGAGAGTAATCAAACATCTGTCCCTAACCTCAACATCCGTCATGTCCCTCTCCTCGGTGAATACCGATGCAAAGTACTCGCTAAGAATCTCACCCATTTTCTCTGACTCCACGCATAACTTTCCTCCTTTGTCCTTGAGAGGGCCAATCCTTTCTCGAGTTACCCTCTTGCTCCTTATATATGAATAACGTATGGAGGCACAAGACGTGGGCATGTTTCTTCATGAATATTTTGCCTCTGTCTTCACAAAAGGCAGGGACAAAGCAGACGCTGTAATTGAGGAGGAGGAGTGTGAAATATTGGATGGGATGAACATAGTGAGGGAGGAAATATGAAGGTATTTAGCATTCTTGGAAGTGGATAGATTAACAGTCCCAGATGAAATGTGTTTCAGGCTGCTCAGGGAAGCAAGGGAAGTTATAGTGGAGGCTCTGACCATCATTTTCCAATCCTCTCTGGCTACAGGAGCAGTGCTGAAGGACTGCTAACATTGTTTGAGAGAGGAAGGGATTGCCCGAGCAAATACAGGCCAGTCAGCCTAATCTCACAGCTGGGCAAATTATTGGAAATAATTCTGAGACACGGTATAAATCGTCATTTAGACAGCCATGATTAATCAAGGACAGTCAGCATAGATTTGATAAGGGAAGGTTGAGTCTAACGAATTTGACTGAATTTTCTGAGAAATTAACAAGGAGGGTTGATGAGGGGAGTGCATTTGATGTAGTCTACATAGATTTTAGCAAATCTTTTGACAGGGTCCCACATGGCAGACTAATCAGTACATTAAAAGCTCATGGGATCCAAGGGGTGAGATGCATGACAAATTTGTAAACATGTTGTTTCAGGGAAGTGTTTGCTAATAGCGGATATGGTCAAGTGAGTTGCCGAATCTCCCTCCCTCTCTCTGGGGTCCGGTCAGGTGAGGTGCCAACTCTTTGTCCCCAGAGTAAGGTCAAGTGAGGTACCAACTCTATCACTCTGGGGTACTGTTAGGCGAGGTGCCAACTCACGCTGTCTCTCCTCTGTGCGCAGTCAGGCAAGGGGCCAATCTCTCTCTCTTTCTCCAAGGTATGGTCAGCTGAGATGTCCTGGGAATCAAAGGTTATCAGGGATAGATGGGAGTGTGGAATTTGAGACACAAACAGATCAGCCATGATCTTATTGAATGGCTGGGTAGGCTAGAGGGACTGAATGGCCTACTTCTGCTCCTAATTCGTATGTTCTTACAGATACTAATTTCACCACAAATATTTTGCAGGTCTCTGCTAGTTAATATACTATTAACAGATTTCCCTTCTCTTTCTTTAAATAAAAGTTAGAGTTAATAAGTACAATCAAAATTTCTGTAAAAATTAAATCAGAAACCTTCATATTCTGTACAAAGAATCACATTGTCATGCCCCTCCTCTGGGAGCCCTAACAATTTCTTTGTACATGCATTGCTTTTTGTAAAAAGAAAAAGTTGATGACTTCCATCCTCAATTTCAGAGATTTCCTTTGTCTCCAGCATTTGTTTCAAGCCAGCAAGTCATTCCATAAAACATAACCTTTTGTCACTCACATATTTCATCGAGTGTACATGATCCCACAAGGAACGATGATCTACCTAACATTCAATGGCTATACTATCTTCATTATACAGAATCTCACTTAAAGTATTTGACAAACAGAATCTCATATCTACTACTGCCTCCACACGAGCCAGTATTTCAACAGCCAAAGTGCTTTAACAACCCTTATTATTTTCTTAGCTTCCCAAGCTAAAGGAAATTTTCCATTTTCACCCATAAGAAATATAATGAAACCAGCTACACTAGAATACCCATTGGGAAGATTAGCATGTGAAGCATTACTAAAAATCACTAGTTTCATGTTCTTTTGGTCACGTAGAAAGTACGCATTTCTCCAGATTTAATTTTTTTCAATGTTTTGTTTGCTCTTAAAACATCCTCGACATTAAGGTGTTTCATTGTAGTACTTAACTCCAATGCATTAAAATTAGCACCTGGTCTAGTCTGAGTGCCCAACCAGTTCAACTGACCAATCAAGCTCAGCAAATGCTCTGTCTTCTTTTTAGATATATCATCTTTATGTGATGACTTAGTATCATTAACCAGGATGGGAATAACACTTTCTAAATAGGATTATTGATTTAAAGTTATTCCAGACCTACTCTGCTTAATAGCTAAACCAATATTTTTTAAAGTCCCACAAGCCTGACTCTGAATTTAAATTTTACTCTAATCTTAAAAACACATTTCCCAAATCTCACACTGTCACCCTATGAGAAATCATCAACATGCATCACAAAGACACCTGAAGTTTTCCTTTATGATAACAATAAAATATTGTGGGATCTTATTTTAGTTGAACACAGCCACCAAAACATCATGATCATGAGGACTTGTTTCTAGTTCTGTTCCAACACTATACTGTGGCCTTTATTTAATTGTCTAATCTATTCAAGTTACAGCCTCTACTTGCACTTTTATGTCTGTCGGGATGACTACTACACGATCACCCTCTTGCACTAATGGAGGGTCTTTCTCCGGTACATTATCGTTTTCTGACGCAAGAGTCACTTCTGGACCCACTATCAGTACTTGCACTGCGCTTTCTTACTCTCCCCTCATTCATCCCATTCTGCCAGTCCCTGGAGCCACCATCCTGAACATTCAGCCAATATTCAAACTTGCCAGTAGCTGCATGACTCCTTTCAGAGTCCACTGCTGAAGAACTTTCAGCTGCGGTATTCATGACCATGATGTCCGTGTTTTCACATACGTCTCTAAACCTATCATTGGTAAATTCCCCTCCAGTATCAGTTAGAAACTTTGTTGGTGCAAGTCCAGTCCCTATCTATTTCTCCATGATTTTGTCTATAAAAACCCATTTGTCCTTACTAAGTATTATTGCAGGAAGACTAAATCTGGTCGCCAGGTCTACAAAATGTAGAATGAAAATATTTCTGTCTTTGTCCCATACCTTTAGATCCATAGAAGCTACCTCATAGAACCACAGAAAAGTTACAGCACAGAAAGAGGCCATTCAGCCCATCGTGTCTGCAGCAGCTGAAAAAACTAGCCGCCCAATCTAATCCCACCTTCCAGCACCTTGTCCGTAGCCTTGCAGGTTACAGTACTTCAGGTGCAGGTCCAGGTACCTTTTAAATGAGTTGAGGGTTTCTGCCTCAACCACCGATCCGGGCAGTGAATTCCAGACACTCTCTACCCTCTGGGTGGAAAGGTTTTTCCCTCTAATCCTGCTACCAATCTCCTTAAATCTATGCCCGCTGGTAATTGACCTCTCCACTAGGGGAAACAGGTCCTTCCCTGTCTACTCTATCTAGGCCCCTCATAATTTAGTACATCTAAATTAAGTCACTCCTCAGCCTCTTCTGTTCTAAGGAAAACAACCCTTTTTGCCACTTTTCCACCCACTCAACTAAACCATTGCTATCATTCTGGAGGAGTCTACAACTATCCTCCTCATTATCAACTACATGACCAATTTTGTGTCATCTGCAAATTTCTCAATCATGCCTCCCACATTTAAGTCCAAATCATTAATATATACCACAAACAGCAAGGAACCCAACACTGAGCCCTGCAGAATACCACTGGAAACCGCTTTCCATTCGCAAAAACATCTGTCGACCATTACCCTTTGTTTCTTGTCACTGAGCCAATTTTGGATCCAACTTGCCACATTTCCCTATATCCCATGGGCTTTTATTTTTCTGACCAGTCTGCCAGTGGGACCTTGTCAAATGCCTTACTAAAATTCATGTAGGCCACATCCACTGCACTACCCTAATCAATCCTCCTTGTTACTTGCTCAAAAAATTCTATTAAGTTAGTAAGACACGACCTTCCCTTAACAAATCCGTGCTGACTATCCCTGATTAATCCGTGCTTTTCTAAGTGGTAGTTTATCCTAACTCTCAGAATTGATTCTAATTATTTGCCCACCACCGAGGTCAGACTGACTGGCCTATAATTATCTGGCCTAGCCCTTGCATCCTTTTTAAACAATGGTACCACTTTCACAGACCTCCAATCATCTGGTACCTCACCTGTATCTAGTGAGGATTTGAAGATGATCCTCAGAGCATCCACTATTTCCTCCCTGACTTCCTTTAGCAGCCTGGGATACAATCCACTGGCCCTGGTGATTATCCACTTTGAAGGATGTCAGACCTTCTCGTACTTCCTCTCTCATTATGCTCATCATATCTAATAGTTTACACTCCTCCTCTTTTACTACGATGTCTGCATCATCCCTCTCCTTTGTGAATACAGAGGCAAAAAACTCATTAAGAACCCTGCCCACATCTTCTGTGTCCAAGCATTAGTTACTTTGTACATCTCTGACAGGCCCTACCCTTTCCTAAGTTATCCTCTTGCTCTTAATGCACTGATAAAACACCTTTGGTTTTTCCTTGATTTTACCTGCCAATAATTTTTCATGTCCTCTGCTTTCCTAATTTCCTTTCTTACTTCACCCCTGCACTTTCTATACTCCTCTAGGCTTTCTAAAGTTTTCAGTTTTTTGTGGCCATTCTAAGCTTTCTTTTTCTGCTTTATCTTGCTCTGTATGCTTCTAGATAACCAGAGAGCTCTACATTTGGCAGTACCACCCTTTGTCTTTGTGGGGACATGTCTACACTGTGCCTGTAGAATCTCTGCTACCATGTTCTGTTCCAGAAAGCCAGTCCGTGAAGGACAGAACTGGAGCCAATCTTCATACAATTTTATATTTATTTACAGTGTTACACAGTACAAGCGTATACTGCCTAATCCAACCACAGTTTTACTCAGTGTTTATTTATAATGTCAGGCAAACCCCCACCTGCCAAGAATGAGGAAAATTAATTTCGCCACATAAACATTGATTTTAAACTGCTGATGGTGAAGAAAGAACTGGCTTTAAAAAACAATTGGAAACTTTGGGTGGAGAAAGACATTAGCATATCCACAGACAGTACTTCAAAGAACAAAGAGGTTATTCCCTGTTCCAATTTAATCCACAATGAACTTTTGATTACCAGACGTTGAAGGTTCCAGGTTAACTGCTAAGATGGCCGAATACACAAACAGATGTGGTCAGGCCAGTTTGGTCACATGACTGACTGATGCAGTTTTTTGAATTTGATCTTCCAACAAGGAATTTGAAATCAGAAGGCTGTTAGCTCCTGGACTGAGAACATCTCTCTCCTGTCTGCTCTCATCTAGCTCTCACCAGCTCCGGAAGCCACTGAAGACATATGAACACCAAGAGAGAAAAGTCTCCTACAGTGAACAAGGTTTAAGAAGAATACTGGGCCCCAACGAAAAGTAAGAGTTGTCTACAATCAAGGACCACAGCTAAACCACAGAAAGTAACAAGAAACCCCCTTAAGAGACTGCCTCAAACCTCTCCATTTTATTTTTCTTCTGCTCTTTTCTGTTCCTATTTGCATGTGTGTATTGCGTGTGCATGCTAGCATGGGTGTGTCGTATATCCGTAGGTGTTAACCATATCAGAGTTTAAGTTTAAGGTTTAATAAATTTCACTTTTCTTCTTTAAACCTAAAAAGGCCTGTTTGTGCTCATTTCTTGCCTGAAAATTGGAAAGCTATGAACAAGAGTTCACAAAAGGGGAGCTCAAAGCAGTGTGTTAAAATAAGACCAGGTGAAGACAGTAAAAGACCCCGAGACACCTTTCTCACCGGTCTTAACAATAGGGACCCGTGAATCCCCAGTTAATGCTCACAATTAATATACAATTAACATTAATCAAGAAGTTCCCAGATGACAAATATCTGGCCGTGTAGTTGATAATGAGGAAGAAAGCTGTAGACTGCAAGAAGATATCAATGGACTGGTCAGATGTGCAGAAAAGTGGCAAATATAATTCAATCCGGAGAGGTGTAAGGTAATGCATTTGGGGAGGACAAACAAGGCAAGGGGATACACACTAAATGGTAGGATTCTGAAAAGTGCAGGGAAGCAGATGGACATTGAAGTATATATCTACAGAATCCTGAAGGTTGATAAGGTGGTTCAGAAGGTATATGGAATACTTTCCTTTATTAGCAAAGGCAGAGAATATAATAGCACCGAGCTTATGCTAGAACAGTGTAAAACACTAGTTAGGCCACAATTAGAGAACTGTGTACAATTCTGGTCACCACATTTCAGGAAGGATGTGATCACACTAGAGAGGGTTCAGAAGAAATTTACAAGAATGTTGCCAGGAATGTAAAATTTTAGCAACAGAAAGACTGGATAGGCTGGGTTTGTTTTCTTTGGAACAGAGGAGACTGAGGGGAGATTTAATTGAGGCGTATAAAATAATGAGGGACTTACATAGAGTGGATAGTAAGGACCTATATCCAAAAGCAGATAGGTCAATAATGAGAGGACATTGATTTAAAGTTATTGGTAGAAGGATGAGAGAGAGAGTAGTTGAGGAGTAATTTTTTTCACCCAGAGGGTGGTGGGATCGGGAACTCAGGGTAGCAGAGGCAGAAACCCTCATTGCATGTTAAAAAAAAACTTGACTTGAGGTTCCATAACCTACATGGCTACGGACCAAGAACTAGAAGGTGTTTTGAGACTGGTTAGCTATTTTTCGGCCGGCACAGACACGGACAGAATGGTCTCCTTTGTGCCATCAATCTTCCTATGAGTATTGTCACCATCCTTTTCAAAACCGTCTTCACTTCTCCTCAAAAAGTCCACCCTTTTCTCTTCCTGTCTCGGCAAATTACCACCCCATCTCCAATCTCCTTTTCCTCTCCAAAGTCCCTGACTGCAACTGCTTTCCAAATCTACGCCAATCCGTCTTGTAAATCCCTGTTTGAATCTCTGCACTCAGGTTTCCAGCCCTGCCAAATACAGATATTTTCCCTAACCAATGTCACAAATTACATCCACCATGACTGTGGCCATAGTGCATTGTACCCCATTGCTCTTGTTTTTACAAGGCTGACCACACCATACTCCTTTATTTAAAAAATTCTTTCATGGGATGTGGACATCGCTGGCCAGGCCAGTATTTATTGCCCATCCCTAATTACCTTTGAGAAGGTGGTGGTGAGCCACCATACTGAACCGCTGCAGTCCATGTTGTGTAGGTACACCCACAGTGCTGTTAGGAAGGGTGATCCAGGGTTTTGACCCAGCAACAGTGAAGGAACGGCAATCTAGTTCGAAGTCAGGATGGTGTGTGTGGCTTGAAAGGGGAACTTGCAGGTGGTGGTGTTCCCATGCGTCTGCTGTCCTCGTCCTTCTAGGTGGTCGAGGGCTCGGGTTTGGAAGGTGCAGTCTAAGGAGCCTTGATGAGTTGCTGCAGTGCATCTTGTAGATGGTACACAGTGCTGCCACTGTGCATCAGTGGTGCAGGGATTATTGAAGGTGGTGGATGGGATGCCAATCAAGGGGGCTGCTTTGTCCTGGATGGTGTCGAGCTTCTTGAGTATTGTTGGAGCTGCACTCATCCAGGCAAGTGGACCTGTGGCTTGTAGATGGTGGACGGGCTTTTGGGAGTCAGGAAAGAAGTTACTTGCCGCAGAATTCCTAGCCTCTGACCTGCTCTTGTAGCCATAGTACTTATGTGGCTGGTCCAGTTTAGTTTCTGGTCAATGTCAACCCGCAGATGTTGATAGTTGGGGATTCAGCGATGCTAATGTCATTGAATGTCAAGGAGAGATGGTTGGATTCTCTCTTGTTTGAGATCGTCATTGCCTGGCACTTGTGTGGCGTGAATGTAACTTGCCACTTATCAGCCAAGCCTGAATGTTGTCCAGATCTTGCTGCATATGGACACAAACTGCTTCAGTACCTGAGGTGTCGCAAATGGTGCTGAACATTGTGCAATCATCAGCGAACATCCCCACTTCTGACATGATGGAGAGGAGGTCACTGATGAAGCATCTGACGATGGTCGGGCCTAGGACACTACCCTTATCGCCTGCGGTAATGTCCTGGAACTGAGATGACTGACGTCCAACAACCACAACCATCCTTTGTGCCAAGTATGATTCCAACCGGTGGAGAGTTTTCCCCCAATTCCCATTAACTTCAGTTTGACTAGGGCTCCTGGATGCCACATATCGGTCAAATGCTGCCTTGATGTCAAGGGCAGTCACTCTCACTTCATGAGTTCAGCTTTTTTGTCCATGTCTGGTCCAAGGCTGTAATGAGATCAGGAGCCGAGTGGCCGTGGTAGAACCCAAAGTGAGCGACACTGAGCAGGTTATTGTTGAATAAGTACCGCTTGATAGCACTGTTGACGACACCTTCCATCACTTTGCTGATGATCAGTCTACTCTCGATGGGCCGGTGATTGGCTGGGTTGGACTTGTCCTGCTTTCTGTGTACAGACATATCTGGGCAATTTTCCACATTGCCAAGTAGATACCAGTGTTGTAACTGTACTGGAACAGCTTGGCTAGGGGTGCAGCCAGTTCTGGAGCACACTACTATTGCCGGAACATTGTCAGGGCCCACAGCATTTGCAGTGTCCAGTGCCTTCAGCTGTTTCTTGATTTCATGTGGAGTGAATTAAAGTGGCTGAAGACTGGCATCTGTGATGCTGGGGACCTCAGGAGGTGGTCAAGATAGATCATCCACTCAGCACTTCTGGGTGAAGATAGTTGCAAATGCTTCAGTCTTGCCTTCTGCACTGATGTGCTGGACTCGCCCATCATTGAGGATGGGGATATTTCTGGAGCCTCCTCCTCCTGGTAGTTGTTTAATTGTCCACCACCATTCACAACTGGATGTGGCAGGACTGTACATTTTAGATCTGATCTATTGGTTGTGGGATTGCATAGTTCTGTCGATCACATTCTGCTTCCGCTGTTTGGCAAGCAAGTAGTCCTGTGTTGTAACTTCACCAAGTTGACACCTCATTTTTAGGTATGCCTGGTGCTGCTCCTGGCATGCCTTCCTGCACTCTTCATTGAACCAGGACTGATCCCCGGCTTAATGGTAATGGTAGAGTGAAGGATACGCTGGGCTATGAGGAGACAGATTGTGGTTAAATACAATTCTGGTGCTGCTGATGGCCCACAGCACCTCATGGATGCCCAGTTTTGAGCTGCTAGATCTGTTTGAAATCTATTCTATTTAGCACAGTGGTAGTGCCACACAACACAATGGAGGCTTTCCGGAGGCTTTCCTCAATGTGAAGACGAAACTTCGTCTCCACAAGTGGTCACACCTGCCAATACTGTCATGGACAGATGCATCTGCAACAGGTAGATTGATGAGGATGAGGTCAAGTAGGTTTTTCCCTCTGGTTGGTTCCTTCACCACCTGCCACAGACTTAGTCCAGCAGCTACGTCCTTCAGGACTCGGCCAGCTCAGTCAGCAGTGGTGCTACCGAGCCACTCTTGATGATGGACATTGAAGTCCCCCACCCAGAGTACACTCTGTGCCCCTGCCACCCTCAGTGCTTCTTCCAAGTGATGTTCAACATGGAGGAGTATTGATGCATCAGCTGAAGTGGAGGGGGGACGGCGTTAGGTGATAATCAGCAGGGGGTTTCCTTGCCCATGTTTGACCTGATGCCATTAGACTTCATGGGGTCCACACTCAACGTTGAGGACTCTCAAGGCAACTCCCTCCCGACTGTATATCACTGTGCCGCCACCACTGGTGGGTCTGTCCTGTTGGTAGGACAGGACATACTCAGGAACGGTGATGTTGATGTCTGGGACATTGTCTGTAAAGTATGATTTCGTGAGTAAGACTAGGTCAGGCTTTTGCCTGACTAGTCTGTGGGACAGCTCTCCCAATTTTGGCACTAACCCCAATGTTAGTGGAGGACCTTGCAGGGTCAACAGGGCTGGGTGTGCCATTGTCATTTCCGGTGCCTAGGGCGATGCTGGTAGTCCATCCAGTTTCATTCCTTTTAGACTTTTCTCTAGCGGTTTTGTACAACTAAGTGCCTTGCCAGGTCATTTCAGAGGGTACTTAGGAGGCAACCACATTGCTGTGGGTCTGGAGACACACGTAGACCAGACCAGGTAATGACAGCAGATTTCGTTCCCTAAAGGACACTGGTGAACTAGATGGGTTTTTCAAGAATCCACAATGGTTTTATGGTCACCATTACGGAGATTAGTTATTTTCTTTAAAATTCCAGATTTATTAATTGAATTTTAAATTCCACCAGCTGCCATGGTGGTATTTGAATCCAAATTCCCAAAGCATTAGCCTGGGCCTCCGGATTGCTAGTCCAGTTACTTTACTACAATGCCACTGCCTTCCCCTGTAGTGTTGTCCAATTCAGTGGGACTGCCCTTGTTTGATTCCACTGCTACCTGCCCAATCGCAACCAGACGATCTGCTGTAACGACTTTTCTTCCTGCCTCCACACTGTTACCATCAGAGTACCTCAGGATAAACCTTCCGAGTCTCAACTATTCCAATGCCCTCCATGCAGCCTCCCATCATCCCAAAATATTGAGCTCTCTAGCTCTGTTTAAAATTCAAGTTTGAATTATGTGGACAGGGTACCAACTATACATGTCACTGCTTGAGTAACTAGCTGGAAATTTCATTCATACCTTTGCCGATGTCAGCAGCCAAGCGTGTTCGTGCAAAGTCTAGGGGATACACAAAACAGAGGGATGTGGCACCCGCAGCTCCTCCCGATGCTAAATTTGCTAAGAACCATTTTCCAAACTGAAACACAAAAATATTTATTCTCACACTTGTGAATGAACATTTGAACTGGACATTAACACTTTTAGCTACCGCTACTCATGGACTGTTTTCTCAACAGTTGGCAAGGCTCTTAAACATGCTGTATCTATATCGCATCTACTCAAGATTTGCTGAAGTCACTGACGTTTACTTGCGAGTTTTACAAAAATGTATCTCTCCAGATTCAAGGTCAGGTACATGGTTTAACACTTAACTGTGACCAAGCAAACAAGCTTTCACATGTTCTCAGACTTAATAGAAAAATAAACGTCTGAGAAAAACAATAAAGATACAAGACAAAGTTAAACCAAAAAAACCAAGAGAAAAAGGAGAATCATTAAAAATAAGGAATAATAATATACAGTTTAACATCCATCACTGCAGCTATTGCTTCTTGATAATCTAGCCATGAGATATCATTGGGAAAGTAAGGACATTCAAATTATAGCTCATTGGCTTGTGCAACAGTGGAAAATAAACTTTAATGCGAAAATTAAATTTAGCCATGTTATATTTCTAGTTTTGCTAAAACAAATTACCATATTTTCCCCCCTCCCTGCATCGAGGAGCTAACTTGGAGCTATCCAGACTTATTCAAACATACTACTGGAGTATGCAGTCGTCTCCCAAGAAACTACACAACCACACTAAGATGCAGGTGGCTCCTTTCCATTAGTGACATCACCAGAAGAGCTCTGAAGAGGTAAAAAAAACATGAAATGGGTTTTTGTGTAATATCAGAATTTTGATTAATTTCTATAAACAGTAAGGTATATTTGTATAGCTACAATTTTTGCAGAAACAGATTGGCGATGTACTTTGAGCAGACATGAGGTTTTCACAATGAGGGCAGGGGCAATTTGCAGGCCAAATCTCTTCACATATGCCTCTTGGCAGGCATGCCATTGCAAGCTGCTCTCAGCCTCCAGCATGTGTGGGATGTTCACCTAGTTAGGAGACAGTGCAAGAATATAAAAGCACAATACTGCAGATGCTGGAAATCTGAAATAAAAACAAGAAATGCTAGTCTCAGCAGGTCTGGCAGCATCTGCAGTGAGAGAAGCAGAGTTAACATTTCAGGTCAGTGACCCTTCATTAGAACTGGCAAATATTAGAAATGTAACAGGTTTTAAGCAAATAAATTGGGAGTGGGGCAACAGATAACCAGAGGTGGTGTTGATCGGACAAGATCACACAGAATAACTGACCAGAAGGTCATGGAGCAAAGGCAAATGGTATGTTAATGGCGTGGTGGAAGACAAAGCGGTAGTGCAGAGAGGGGTGCTAATTTACAGAAAAATGAACAACCTGGCCTCAAGCACAAACATGAAATAAAGTGGGTAGGCACAGTAGAAACAAGCTAAAATAAAACAAATAAAAAATAACTAAAACTAAAAATAAAAAGGGAGGCCCGTCATGCTCTGAAATTAATGAACTCAATGTTCAGTCCGGCAGGCTGTAACATGCCTGATCAGTAAATGAGATGCTGTTCCTCGAGCTTACGTTGATGCTCACTGGAATACTGCAGCAACCCCAGGACAGAGATGTGGACATGAGAGCAAGGGGGTGTGTTGAAATGACAAGCAACCGGAAGCTCAGGGTCATGCTTTTGGACTGAGCGCAGGTGTTCTGCAAAGTGGTCACCCAATCTGAGCTTGGTCTCCTCAATGTAGAGGAGACCACATTGTGAACAGCGAATACAGTATACTAAATTGAAAGAAGTACAAGTAAATTGCTGCTTCACCTGAAAAAAGTATTTGGAGCCTTGGATAGTGAGGAGAGAGGAGGTAAATGGGCAGGTATTACGCGTCCTGCGATTGCATGGGAAGGTGCCGAGGTGGTGGGGGTAATGGAGGAATGCACTAGGGTGTTATTATTATTATAGGAGACAGTGCAGTTCCCTCTATTTTTTTGTTCTTAGTAAACAGGAAGGGAATACTATTTCGAAAGCAAAGTTAGGCCCAGTTTTTATGCAGGGAAGTAGATCCAGTCACACCATAGTTTTATATTTTTCATTGAATCATAGATTGGTTACAGCACAGAGGTAGGCCATTCAACCCATCAGGTCCATGTCGGCTCTCTGCAAGAGCAATTTAGCTAGTCCCACTCCCCTGCCCTTTCCCCGTAGCCCCCCAAATTCTCTCTCTTCAGGTGCTTACCCAATTCCCTTTTGAAAGCCACCATTGAATCTGCCTCCAACAGACTCTCAGGCAGTGAGTTCTGGATTCTAACCACTTGCTGCATAAAAAACATCTTTCCTCATGTTGCCTTTGGTTCTTTTGCCAATCACTTTAGATCTGTGTCCTTTGGTTCTCAACCCTTAGATCATTGGGAACAATTTCTATCTACTCTGTCTAGAACCCCCCATGATTTTGAACACCTCTATCAAATCTCCTCTCAAACTTCTTGTCTAAGGAGAACAACCCCAGCTTCTCCAATCTATCCACGTATCTGAAATCCTTCATCCTTGGAACCAATCTTGTGAATATTTTCCCTACAATCTCTGAAGCCTTCACATCCTTCCTAAAGTGCAGTGTCCAGAATTGGACACAATACTCCAGTTGAGGCTAAACCAGTGTTTTATAAAAGGTCCATAACTTCCGTGCTTTTGTATTCTCTGCCTCTATTTTTTCTTTCTTTCATGGGATGTGAGCGTCAATGGCAAGGCCAGCATTTGTTGCCCATCCCAAATTGCCCTTGAGGTGGTGAGCTGCCTTCTTGAACTGCTGCAGTCCATCTGGTGCGGGTATACCCACAGTGCTGTTAGGGAGTGAGTTCCAGGATATTGATCCAGCAACAGTGAAGGAATGGCGATATATTTCCAAGTCAGGCTGGTGGGTGACTTGGCGGTGGTGTTCCCATGTGTCTGCTGTCTTTGTCCTTCTAGGTGGAAGAGGTCACAGTTTTGAAAGGTGCTGTTGAAGGAAGTGTGGTGAGTTGTTGCAGTGCAGTTTGCAGATGGTACTCACTGCTGCCACTGTGCGTCGGTGGTGGAGGGAGTGAATGTTGAAGGTTGTGGATGGGGTGTTGATCAAACAGGCTGCTTTGTCCTGGATGGATTCGAGCTTCCTGAGTGTTGCTGGAGCCACTCTCATCCAGACAAATGGAAAGTATTCCATCACACTACTTGTGCCTTGTAGATGGTGGACAGGCTTTTGCGAGTCAGGAGGTGGGTTACTGGCCACAGATTTCCCAGCCTCTCACCTGCTCTTGTAGCCACAGTATTTATGTAGCTGGTCCAGTTCAGTTTCTGGTCAATGGTAACCCCCAGGATGTTGATAGTGGGGGATTCAGTGATGATAATACTGTTGTATAGGATTGGGAGATAGCTGAATTCCCTCTCATTGGAGATTGACATTACCTGGCACTTGTGAGGCGTGAATGTTACTTGCCGTGCCCAAGCCTGAATGTTGTCCAGATCTTGCTGCCTATGGACACGGACTACTTCAGTATCGGAGGAGTTGCAAATGGTACTGAACATCATACAATCATCGCGAACATCCCTACTTCTGACCTTATGCAAGGAAGATCATTGATGAAGCAGTTGAAGATGGTTGGGCCTAGGACACTACCCTGAAGAACTCCTGCAGCAATGTCCTGGGGCTGAAATGATTGGTCTCCAACAACCACAACCATCTTCCTTTGTGCTAGGTATGACTCCAACCAGTGGAGTTTTCCCCTTGATTCCCAATGACTTCAGTTTGGCTAGGGCTCCTTGATGCCACACTTGGTCAAATGCTGCCTTGCTATGCAGGGCAATCACTCTCACCTCACCTCGAGTTCAGCTCTTTTGTCCATGTTTGGACCAAGGCTCGAATGAGGTCAGGAGCCGAATAGCCCTAGCAGAACTCAAACTGAACATCAGTGAGCATATTACTGTTTAAGTGGCGCTTGATAGCACTGCTGATGACACCTTCCATCACATTAATTGGTCGGATTGGATTTGTCCCGCTTTTTGTGAATAGGACATACCTGGGCAATTTTCCACATTGTCAGGTAGATGCCAGTATTGTAGCTGTTGTGGAATAGCTTGGCAAGGGGCACGACTAGTTCTACAGCACGTCTTCAGTACTACAGCTGGGATGCTGTCAGGACCTGTAGCATTTGCAGTATCCAGTGCCTTGAGCCATTTCTTAATATCACGTGCAGTGAATTGGATTGGCTAAAGACTGGCATCTGTGATGCTGGGGACCTCTGAAGAAGGCAGAGATGGATCATCCACTTGGCACTTCTGACTGAATGCTTCAGCCTTTTCTTTTACTCATAAAGTCCAGAATCCCGTATGTCCTTTTAACCACATTCTCAACCTGCCCTGCCACCTTCAACGTTTTGTGCACTTATACCCCCGGGTCGCTGTTCTTACAGCCGCTCTAGAATTGCAGCCTTTAGTTTATATTCCTCTCTTCGTTCTTCCTACCAAAATATATCACTTCACACTTCTCTGAATTAAATTTCAGCTGCCACGTGTCTACCCATTCCACCAGGCTGTCTATATCCTCTTCAAACCTATCACAATCCTCCGCACAGGTCACAATACTTCCAAGTTTTGTGTCATCCGCAAATTTTGAAACTGTGCTCGATACACCCAAGTCTGTCATTAATATATATCAAGAATAACAACTATTACCACGACTCTTGTTTCCTGCCACTCAGTCAACCTCATACCCATGCTGCCACTGTCCCTTTTATTCCATGGACTTCAACTCTGCTGGCAAGCACTTTATCAAACACATTTTGGAAATCCATATAGACCACACCAACTGCATTACCTTCATTAAACTTGTCTGTTACCTCATCAAAAAACTCAAATCAAGTTAGTTAAATATGTTTCGCCTTGAACAAAGCCATGCTGGCTTTCTTTAACTAATCAACATTTGTCAGAGTAACTGTTAATTTTGTGTTGGAATGTCATTTCTAAAGGCTTTCCCACCACTGACGATAAACTGACTGGTCTGCAGTTGCTATGTTTATCCTTGCACAAGGGTGTAAGATTTGCAATTCTCCAGTCCTCTGGCACCACCCCCTGTATCTAAGGAGGATTGGGAAATTATGGCCAGTACCTCCACAATTTCCACCAGTACTTCCCAAACCTGCGTCGGATGCATCCCATCTGGTCTTGTTGGTTTATCAGCTTTAAGTACAGCCAGCCTTTCTAACACTTCCTCTATATCAATCTTTTGCCCATCCAATATCTCAATTACCTCCTCTTTCACTATGATTTCAGCAGAATGTTTTTCCTTGATAAAGGCAGATGCAAAGTACTCATTTAGCACCTCAGCCATGCTTTCGATAAGGTCCTGCATGGGAGATTGGTTAAGAAGGTAAGAGCCCATGGGATCCAGGGCAATTTGGCAAATTGGATCCAACATTGGCTTAGTGGCAGGAGGCAGAGGGTGATGGTCGAGGGCTGTTTTTGCGAGCAGTGGTGTACCGCAGGGATCTGCGCTGGGACCCTTGCTGTTTGTATTGTACATTAATGATTTAGACGTGAATATAGGAGGTATGATCAGTATGTTCGCAGAAGACACCAAAATTCACGGTGTCGTAAATAGTGAGGAGGAAAGCCTTAAGATTACAGGATGATATAGATGGGCTGGTAAGATGGGCAGAGCAGTGGCAGATGGAATTTAATCCCGAGAAGTGTGAGGTGATGCATTTTGGGAGGACTAACAAGGCAAGGGAATATACTATGGATGGTAGGACTCTAGGAAGTACAGAGAGTCAGAGGGACCTTGGTGTACTTATCCATAGATCACTGAAGGCAGCAGCATAGGTAGATAAGGTGGTTAGGAAGGCATATGGGATACTTGCCTTTATTGGCCGAAGCATAGAATATAAGAGCAGGGAGGGTATGATGGAGCTGTATAAAACACTAGTTAGGCCATAGCTGGAGTACTGTGCACAGTTCTGGTTACCACACTATAGGAAGGATGTGATTGCACTGGAGAGGGTGCAGGGGAGATTCACCAAGATGTTTCCTGGGGTGTCTGGTTACCACACTATAGGAAGGATGTGATTGCACTGGAGAGGGTGCAGGGGAGATTCACCAAGATGTTTCCTGGGGTGGAGCATTTCAGCTATGAAGAGAGACTGGATAGGCTAGGGTTGTTTTCCTCAGAGCAGTGAAGGCTAAAGGGGCACATGACTGAGGTATAGAAAATTATGAGGGGCATTGATAGGATAGATAGGAAGAAACTTTTTCCCTTAGCGGAAGTGTCAAAAAGCCAGGGGGCATAGATTTAAGGTAAGGGGCAGGAGGTTTAGAGGGGATTTGAGGAAAATATTTTTCACCTAGAGGGTGGTTGGAATCTGCTACTGAGTACAGCAACACATCATAATTCGTAAAATATCAATCATTTGAGAAATACATTGATTCACAAACACGTGTAAAAACATGACTGAATGATATGCACATTTTAAACACTGCCTGAAGGGGTGGTAAAGGCAGGAACCTTCACAACATTTAAGCAGTATTTAGATGAGCACTTGAAACGCCATAGCATACAAGGTCAAGTGCTGGAAAATGGGATTAGAATAGATAGGTGCTTGATGGCTGGCACAGACACGACGGGCTGAAGGGCCTGTTTCTGTGCTGTAGGATTGTATGCCCCTGTCACGATATGTAGATCCCTTTTTGGTCCTTAATCGGCCCCACCCCTCCTCTTACTATCTTTTTACTATTTATATGTCTATAGAATACTCTCTCTTTGCCCTTATTTCTTATTTCATTTCCCCTCTGAACTTTCTATATACAGCACTTGTACCTGTCATATGCACCCATCTTCTGCTTCATTGTACTCTCTATCTCTTTTGACATCTTGGAAGTTCTGGCTTCGTTTGCCCTACCTTTCCCCCTCGTGGGAATGTACCTCGATTTTACCCAAACCATCACCTCTTTAAAGGCAGCCCATTGTTCTGTTACAATTTTGCCTGCCAATCTTTAATTCTAATTTCTCAATACACTGAAATTGGCCCTCCTCCAATTAAGTAGTTTTATTCTAGACTGCTCCTTGTTTCTTGTCCTTTTCTATAGCTAACTTAAACTTTATGATACTGTGATCACTGTTCCTTAAATGTTCCTCTACTGACACTTGATCCACCTCATTCCACAGAATCAAATCCACCAATGTCTCCTTCCTCATTGGGCCAGAAATGTGCTAGTCAAGAGAATTCTCCTGAATACAGTTCAGAATATCTTCTCCTTCTCTGCCCTTTACACTGTTTTCTGAGTCTATATTAGGATAATTTAAGTCCCCATTATCACTACTCTATATAGTTATTCTGCTTCTCTGTAATTTCCCTGCAAATTTGCTCCTCTATATCTTTCCCACTAGTTGGTGGCCTATAGAATACACCCATTAGCGTAATGGCAGATCTATTGTTTCTGTATTGCAACTTTTGTCATTGACCCCCCTCCTTTTTTTGCTCCTTTCGTGAAGTCCCAAGCCTTTACTTGCAGACTGCCCGTAGTTGCATGACTGAAATTAGCAGTTCACTATGTGAGGAATGCAAGTGCAGATCAATGTCCCATCATTTCATGGTGCAGGACATTGCAACAATCTTCGAATTTGCTTTGAACAAGACACTGCTTACAATTGCAGTCCTCAACAAAGTTAATGGATAAAATTATCTTCGACTGTCCCCTTGAAACCCACAGCTCATTACTGTTTTAAATGTTTTTGCCTCTTGTTCACCCAAGATAGAAGGAGCTACAGTGTGCTCAGCATTAGTAAAGTAATATTCCAGACATTTGTGGTAATACTATACCATTTAATCATACCTGTTTCTCTTTGTCAATTCCTGCCATAAATAATTGCTTGTATTTGTCCTTGAAGGCAAAGTTCAAAGCCTGAGTTGGGAAATATCGAATCACATTCGCCAAGTTGCCACGCCAAAAACTCAGAAATCCTAAATAGAAAGAACTTTTATGTAAGAAGTGTTTTCAAATGCGGAAAATGAAAATGTCAGGAAGACCTGCAGATGATAAAAAGTTACAGCAGTTGAAATCTCAAATAACCAGATAGAGTAGTGATAATGGGGACTTAAATTATCCTAATAAAGACTCAGAAAACAGTGTAAAGGGCAGAGAGGGAGAAGATATTCTGAACTGTATTCAGGAGAATTCTCTTGACTAGCACATTTCTGGCCCAATGAGGAAGGAGACATTGGTGGATTTGATTCTAAAATGATGCTAAAAAGATTCTAAAATGATGCTAAAAAGCAGTCAATTTTTGGAGAATAATTTGTTGATCAAGTTGTTGCTTTGTAAAACAATTAAAATTGGGCCACATTGCATCTTTTTTCCCAGGTGCTCAGCAGCCTAAGTCCCTAAAATGGCAGCAGAAAGCAGCGGCATACTTCTGACTGGAAGTATGCTACCTATCTTACTGGTAAAGGACAAATGAGAGGTGTCCTTTAACCAACATGAAGCAGGTGTTATGCCCACCGCATATGAAAAAATAGCCTATACATGTTTGAGGTACCGCTGGCTATATTCAGGGAAACCAGCCCTGGGGATTGCCTACAAGAGGTTCCTAAACTTTACTTATTACTTACTCCCACTCAGATCGATCAGCTGCCCATGTACCCCTGTTTAATATCTTTACTCCTTTAGTGCCTAAGCCTTGTTTAAAATGTACCAACTATAATTTACATATACAACTTAATGCCTTAATTGTACGACTCGTCACTGATGTGACAGTTGAGATTGTTCGGGCATAGGTGCCATTTGGAAAGATAGCTGATAGTTTGAATCATCAGTTGCTCAGTAAATCGGACAGTGAAGCATAACAGCAATTTTATGTGCACTTCATATTTGGGTGAACAGTACCTTTGTTAACCATCTGCACTTGCTCCACCCCACTGCCTGACTATCCAATCTCTAACATCTTTCAGTCATAGTTTTTCAAATTGTCATCAATGGTCTGACTATGGAACTACTACCTCAATGTCTGCTATCACTGTACGCCATGCTGTGGGGACAGATAAAGGTGGAAGTGGTAGCCATCCACTCCACTCCCTTAGAAACATGGAATATTACAGCACAGAAAGAGGCCATTCCCAAGTTCACATCATTTATGTATAACAAGAAAAGCAATAGTTCCAATACCTGGGGACCCCACGGAATCCTTCTCCGCAATCAGAAAAACATCCATTCACCACTACTCTCTGGATCCTATTCCTTCGTCAATTAAGTACTCAAGTTGCTGTACCATAAAGGCAGGTTCTCTGCTCTTTTTCTCCACCCACTAGAGATGAACATGACTAGGGAAGAGGGCATATGAGGTGATTTCCCATTGCCTTCCTCAGACTGGAACAGGAATCGCACCCACACTGTTGATGTTATTCTGAACCACATGTTAGCCATCCAGCCAACTGAGCTACCCAGTCCCCCACCAAAGTTACCACTGTCGCTTTAATCCCAAGTGCTTCTATTTTCCAAGCCTGTTATGTAGTACTTCATCAAATGCTTTTTTGAAGCCCATATAAACATATATTGCACTACCTTTTTCAATCCTCTCTGTTAACTCAAAGAATTAAATCAGCTTAGTCAGACACGATTTGCCTTTAACAGATCTCTGCCAGCTGCCCCTTATTAACCCATATTTCTCCAAGCACTGATGGGAGTTCCTTCCCAGACACTCACTAGGCTGAAACGAAGAAAATACTTTTGATTCTATTTGATACTGAACTGAGATTTAAACTAGATATCTGAACCATCGCTAACACCACCTATTTCCACCTGTGCAACACTGCCACCTCTCTGCCACTGAAACTCTTATCCATCCTTTGTCACTTCTAGATTCGATTATTCCAATGCCCTCCCATCTTGCACAAATTCCCACCTGTCCAAAACATAGCAACCTGCATCTTGTTCTGTACTAAGTCCCATTTGCCCATCACGAACTGACACTGGCATCTGTCCCACAACATATTAAATTTAAATAAAAACAAGAAATGCTCAGCAGGTCTGGCAGCGTCAGTGGAGAAAGAAGCAGAGTTAACGTTTCAGGTCAGTGACCCTTCTTCAGAACCTTCTTCTGAAGAAGGGTCACTGACCTGAAACGTTAACTCTGCTTCTCTCTCCACAGATGCTGCCAGACCTGCTGAGTAGTTTCAGCATTTCTTGTTTTTATTTCAGATTTCCAGCATCTGCAGTATTTTGCTTTTATATTAAATTTAAATGACTCATTCTTATAAAATTCCATCATGAGCTTGCTGCACACTATCTCTACAACCTCCTTCAAATCTTATGTTACCTTCCGCAGCATTCTACAATTCAGATTTTTTTTTTTTTAATACAGCTCCCTCCCTTTTCCTTACTAGTGGTGGATCCTTTGGTACTTTGGCTCCAATCTCCCCCTAATCTCCCCCTAATCTCTGCATATCCACCAGCCTCTGCTCCTTTAAAAGTCTTCTCAAAATCCTATCTTTTTGGCCAAATTTTGCCATCCCTTCATGGCTCACATCCCTTTTCCTGCCAACTTCCAGATGTGAAGTCCCTTGGCACATTTATTTATGTTAAAGGTAGATTACGAATGCAAGCTTTTGTTTGAATTTACTATTCAGGTTATAATGATGTATTTGCATACAAATCAATTGATTTTTTTCCCCATCAGGACAGAATCCCTCTAAATGAATGCACGCATTTATACAAAATTTAAATACGCTTTGTTAATGGACTGTTAAATATTGTGTAGATTTTCTGATTCTGTGACAGAATTAGATTTGTAAAAATAAAAATTATGAAAACTCTTGACTTTCTTATCCTGAACAGTGAAGTTTTTGTCAGAGTCTCTCACCCTGCACTAGGGGGAGCAGGAACCGCCCAGTTTTGCCAGTTGCGCCTAGTGCCGATCAGCAGCAGCAGGAGCCTGAAGAAGCCAGGCTCCTCTCAGGGTTTGAGACGGGGCTGGACAACATGCTCCTCCTTCCCTAGATGAGTCAGCCAGGAAACATGGTGTTCTCCCGGAGCCCATGTTTGGCGGCTGAAGTCAGTAGGTTGAAGCAGTTGGGCTTGAGGCCCACAACCGCTGCGCCACCCCCCTCACCCCGGACCCTTTAAGTCCCAGCCGGAGTCCTGTGCTCTCAGGAAATTTCCAACCATCAGCAGATGGTCTTGCTTCTCCGGTCTGAAGGCCAAATGCAGGTGATGGACTCTTCCTCCCAGGTGGTGCTTTGCTTCAAGTGACCTTGCTGGCTCCAAGCAATTTAGAAAAGAACGAGACCCCTGTGAGACTGCTGACCAGCGCTAGGCAGCTCAAAGAGTAGACTGAGGCAACACTAGCAACCAAATGGCAGAGACCTGACCCCCTGGGACAAATCCACCAGCCTGCCCTTGGCTACACTGCATGCCCCTGCGTTTGAGGAAAAAATACAACAGGCAGAACAAACATCCAACTGAAGCATCTAACTTGTTTCTTTGTACACACACACACACACTATAAAAAAATGTATGAACTTAAAAAATGAGGAACAAAAATTAAATATTTGCTTCGGACCTTAATTCTGCCATTAGAAATGTTTTCCTCATACCCCCTAGAGATGTCTCGTGTGCCTCCAGGGTACGCGCACCACAGTTTGGGAATCACTGGCCATAACAAAGGTAAGTAAGGTACCTGAATGCAAGCACTCCTGCTCTTGCTGACCTCACATTTAAACTCCCCCTCAAATGCCACCTGATAGAGGCCCCGTGTTGACTTTCCCCATTAATCCAAACTAGGGCCCACCTACCAGAAGGCCGTTGAAAGGCTGACAGCCTGATTTTTCGCTAGCACTCACAGGCAGACTGTTAAGATGCCCCAGCTCCATTACAAGGCCCAAAATCTGGGGAGCCTCGGATTTCAAAATACATATCCTGTGCCCCCAAAACTGACGTGACTGAATTTTTGCACTTATAAATTTTAAACCTGAAATATGTAAGCAAAATATGTAGTTGGGTTTTCATCATTCTCTAAATGTTATAGATGCTCCATAGGTCAGAAAAGTAAAAGTTTAGCTTGATTAGTTCTGAGGAAAGCATGCTGGCAGACTTTTGGTGGTACAGGAATTCCATCCACCTCTTGCCTGCTCCCCTAACCATAAATCATTTCCTGGAGTCAGGATAATTAGAGCAGACACCAGGGCCATTTACAGCACCATTGGGGCTTTCACTTCAAGTAGAGATTGCAGTGGAAAACTTACTGCAGTGTCTTGGATAAGGTGTTGGCTGAGGATCCATGAAAACGTTCCCAATTGTACTTTGAATTTTTTGTTTTGACTAATACAATCGATTGAATGTCAACATCAGACCATAGCTTTAAAATTCACCCCCAACATGGATGGCAGGAACGGACCCAGTGTCCAGGATTGCTAAGAACAACAAGAACCTGCATCTTTAACACAATAAAACATCCTAAGATGCTTCATAGGAGGATTAACAAAATTTGACACTGAGCCACATAAGGAGATATCAGGACTGGCAACCAAAAGAGTGGAGAGGTAGACAGGCAAAGAGGTTTAAGAATTAAATTCCAGAGTTAAACGCATGATCATCAAAGGTGGAGTAATGGAAATTCGGTGTGTGCAAGAGACCAAAATTGGACATATGCAGAGATCACGGAAGACTGTAGGGCTGGACACGGTAACAAAAGTAGGGAGTGGCGAGGCCATGGAGTTATTTGAAAACAAAAATGAGAATTTTTAAATCCAGGCATTGCTGGTTCTGGAACTGTAGTAGGTCAGCAAGCACAGGGGTGATGGATGAAAAGGAATTGGTGCGAGATAGGAGACGCGAGATTTTTGGATCAGTTTAAGTTCATGGAGGGTGAAAGGTGTTAGGTTGCAGGGTGCAAGGGCCTGAGTCAATGAGAACTGCTTCATGTGAGCTTTACCAATACTATCAAAACTTGATTGAGAGATGCCCAGGACTTAGCTGTGGAATGTATCAATGACCTGCAACATTCTAAAATGCACTCAATTTTGTCACTGATTTATCTCAAGTCTGTGCACTATGAAAAAACAAATAACTGTTTAGATTTCCAAGATGTTTAGTTTTAAACAGTGAGCGTGAAATTGGGCTCTGTAGCACCTGTTTGAGCGCTATGGGTGCTATTTAGGGACCTAAATGGCATCTGATGCATGTGTGCAACCTTCTGCTGCGAATCACACAGGTCTCCATCTTGGTGAGGATGTTAGTGTACACACACAGCTAATGTCCACCAGAAGTAGGCAGAGCAAGCGCATCATGACGACAATCAAGATGCAACATTGATTTAATGCCAGCAGTGCCAGTATGCTGCTCAATGCAGCAGTCAATGCCCTCTCTTAATTTCGCACAGCTGGAAGTGTTTGTCATCAGTGCTATTTAAAGGGAACATCAACTAATTGCACGTTAGTTGCTGGTTGATTTCTTCTGGCTCTTGCCATGAATATACAAGTGTTTGGTGCTTTCCATAGTTGTTCCAAGTTGCAAAAGTCTATGGGAGTGGTGCGGCAGGTGCTGAAGGGCATTTTCCTGACTTTAGGCTTCCGTACAAACCAGATGCTCCCAGACTTGGGTGCAGTTATAGGCATACCCCTTGTAATACAGCATGACTGGGAGAATGAGCAGAGGTCACGCAGAGGAGGACAAGCTGCTCAACGAGGGAGGAGGAGGAGGGCTCTCAGCAGATGTTCAGGGCTTCGCGGAAAAGGCGGGGAGGAGTAGCTGAGTTGCTCTTGGAGCAAGCTGGCATGGACATGACTGGCTGAATGGCCTCCGTCTGTGCTGTAACCTTTCTAGTTTGGGTATCTGGCTCCAGCCCACAGACGTATGCATTTCACTGTAGTGCGTTAGGCTGCATGTCTGCAACCCCCTTATGAGAGGCGGTCTGTTTAGTGTAATACGTTAATCGCTCAATAAGAGCAATATTGACATTGGGTTTTGCAGTTTATCATTGGGTCCACAGTGCCATGAAAACCCCACCTGCCAAGAATGAGGCATATTAATTTCATAATATGAATGTTAATTTTAAACTGTTGCTGGATTGAAGAGATGATTTTATTGAATTCATTCAGGCTCTCAGACTCCATTCATCTCCAGGTGCCTTTGCTCCTGCACCACGTCTGCTGACAAGGTCAAAGGCTTTGGTGAGATCAATGAAAGCAACGTAGAGGGGCATCTGTTGTTCACGGCATTTCTCCTGTAGCTGTCGAAGGGAGAACAGTATGTCAATGGTGGATCTCTCTGCTCGAAAGCCACACTGTGCCTCAGGGTAGATACGCTCAGCCAGCTTCTGGAGCCTGTTTAAAGCGACTCGAGCGAAGACTTTCCCCATTATGCCGAGCAGGGAGATTCCACGGTAGTTGTTGCAGTCACCGCGGTCACCCTTGTTCTTATAGAGTGATGATATTGGCATCGCGCATGTCCTGTGGTACTGCTACCTCGTCCCAGCACAGGCAAAGCAGTTCGTGCAGTGCTGAAAATATAGCAGGCTTGGCACTCTTGATGATTTCAGGGGTAATGCCATCCTTCCCAGGGGCTTTTCCACTGGCTAGAGAATCAATGGCATCACTGAGTTCCGATTTTGTTGGCTGTACGTCCAGCTCATCCATGACTGGCAGAGACTTGGCTGCATTGAGGGCAGTCTCAATGACAACATTTTCCCTGGAGTACAGTTCTAGGTAGTGTTCCACCCAGTGGTCCTTTTGCTTGCGTTGGTCAGTGATTGTGTCCCCTGATTTAGATTTGAGGGGGGCAATCTTCGTGATGGTTGGCCCAAGAGCCCTCTTAATGCCATCATACATTCCTCTGATATTTCTGGTGTCAGAGGCCAGCTGAATATGACTGCATAGGTGTTGCCAGTAGTCATTTGCGCAGCGCCTGGCTGTTCTTTGTGCAGTGCTTCTGGCTGCTTTAAGTGCTATGGATGTTAACTCGCTGGGGGCTTTCTTGTAGTTCAGCAGTGCAATACGCTTAGCGGCTATGACAGGTTCCAGCTCTTCAACGTGAGATTGAAACCAGTCTGCATTCCGCTTCACACGTTTGCCATAGGTGGTCATTGCTGAGTCATAGATGGCGTCTCTGATGTGGGCCCACTTGGTCTCTGTATCCCCTGTGGGAGTGTTTTGAAGGGTTTTTTCGAGTGAATTTAGAAACTTACGTAACAGCTGTGGATGAGAAATTCTGCTAGTGTTGATGCGCGCGCGGCCCTTCTGCTTGGAGTGATGCAGCTTCTTTGGTTTGAGGCTAACCTTGCTGCACACCAGGGAGTGGTCAGTCCGCACTGCGGAAGCTGCGTGTGATTTGAATGCTGTTTAGAGAGGCTCGCCTTGTGACGATGAGGTCCAGCTGGTGCCAATGGCGTGATCTTGGGTGCCTCCAAGAAACCTGGTGACAGGGTTTAGTGTGAAAGAATGAGTTGGTGATGCAGAGGTTATGATAGGTACATAACTCAAGCAGTCTCTGACCATTCTCATTCATCCTACCAGTGCAATTGCGCCCAAGGCAGGAGGGCCATGAGTCATGGTCGGCCCCAACCCTGGCATTAAAGTCCCCCAGCAGGAACAGGTGTTCGGTGTTGGGGATACTACTAATGATTTGGTCGCTGTGAGGCAACTATGGAGTGACCTCTCCATATATATATCAAAAAAAACAGCAGACCCAACAGTGACCCCTTTGGAATTCTACTATATACCTTTAAATCTGAAAAACAACCATTCACAACTACTGTTCAATATTCAGTATATTCACACCTAATCTGTACTAATGCTTTGTCTTTCAACACACCATTAACATATTGTTTGCCTTTGCTCCGTGACCTTTTGGTCAGCTATGTGGCCTGGTCCAATCTGCACCTTCTCCTTTGTTATCTCTTGCCCAACCCCCACCTCACTTGTTTATAATCTGTGACTTTTCTAATATTTGTCAGTTCCGAAGAAGGGTCGCTGACCCGAAACGTTAACTCTGCTTCTCTTTCCACAGATGCTGCCAGACCTGCTGAGTGATTCCAGCATTTGTTTTCATTCACAACTACTGTTTCCCGTCACTCAGCCAATTCTGCATTCATGCTGCTACTGCCCTATTTATTCCATGGGCTCTAACTTAGCTGACAAGCCTTTTATGCGTCACTTTATTAAATGCCTTTTGGAAAAAACATGTACACCACATCAACCACATCACACTCAAAGGTCTCTGTTACCTCTACAAAAAACTCAAGCAAGTTAGTTAAATATGATTTTTCCTTTTGTGCTGGCTTTCCTTAAATAATCCACATTTGTTCAAGTGACTATTAATCTTGTCCCGAATTATTGTTTCTAAAAGCTTTCCCACTGTGGTTGAACTGACTGACCTGTAGTTGCTGGGCTTGTCCTTACAACCTTTTCTGAACAAGTTACAATCTGTGCAATTCTTCATCCCTCTGGCACCACCCCCATATCTAGAGAGGATTTGATGATTAAGGCTAGTGCCTCTGCAATTTCCACCCTTACTTCCTAAGTATCCTTAGATGTATCTCATCCAGCCCTGGTGACTTATCAACTTTAAGTACAGCCAGCCTATCTAATAGCTCCTCTATCATTTTTTAGCACATCCAGTGTCTCAACTACCTCCTCTTTCACCATGACTTGGGCAGCATGTTTTGCCTTGATAAAAACAGATGCAAAGTACTCATTTAGTACCTCAGCCATGCCCTCTGCCTCCATGTGTAAATCCCCTTTTAGGTCCCTAATCAGATGCACTCCTCCTTTTACCACTGTTTTACTACTTATGTGCCAACAGAAGACTTTGAGATTCACTTTTATGTTAGCTGTGAGCCTCTTCTTGTACTCTCTCTTTGCTTCTCTCATTTGTTTCTCACTCCCCCTCTGAACCTTCTATATTCAGCCCGGTTCTCAATTGTATTATCTACCTGACAGGTCATATGCATCCGTTTTCTGATTCATCTTACACCCGAACTCTTTCGACATCCAGGGAGCTCTGGATTTGTTTGCCCTACCTTTCTTCCTCGTGGGAAAGTACCTTTCACTGTACCCAAGCTACTTTCTCTTTAAAAGCAGCCCATTGTTCAGTTACAGTTTTGCCTGCCAATCTTTGATTCCAATTTACTTGAGCAAGATCCGTTTTCACTCCATTGAAGTTGACCCTCCCCCAATTAATTATCTTTACTCTGGATTGCTCCTTGTCCTTTTCCATAGCTAGCCTAAACGTCATGATGCTATGGTCACTGTCCCCTAAATGTTCCCTGACACTTGATTCACCTGACCCACCTAGCTCCCCAGAACCGGATCCAGCAATGCCCCTTCCCGGAAACACACTGATGTAGAAAACACACTCTAGAAACTCTTGCCCCTCTCTGCTTTTTACACTGTTACTATCCCAGTCTATATTAGAATAAAGTCCCCCATTATAACTACTCGATAATTCTTGCAGCTTTCTATAATTTCCTTGCAAACTTGTTCCTCTATATCCTTCTCTAGTTGGTGACCTATAGAATACCCCTGCAATGTAATGGTACTGCTATTGTTTCTTAGCTCTAATGAAATATATTGTGTTTTTGACCTCTCTAGGATATCGTCTCTCTCCAGCACTGTAATGTTCTCCAACATAGCTATTCTTCCTCCTTTCTTTCCTTCCCTATCTTTCCTGAACACCTTGTATCAAGGAATATTTAGCATCCAGTCCTGCTTTTTTTTTGAGCCAGGTCTCCGTTATTGCCATAACATCATATTTCCATGTGGCTACCTGCGCCTGCAGCTCACCAACCTTATTTACCACCCTCCGCACATTCATATATATGCACAGTACTGTATGTGTGTAGACTAGAGTCCTGACAGTGATCATTTTATATTTTTTATATAAATACTGTATATTTCATAATAATCACTCAGGACTTTCCTGCTCCGCATCTCAGCTGCTCACTGGATAAACTTGCAGCAAGTATTTCAACCTGTAAAGCAGGAGTCTAGGTAATGTATAATGATATTTTCTGAGCTTTCGGGCAATTGCTGTGTTTATTTTAAGCAATACAGATGCTGGTACAGTGTGGCACAACTCCATGGGTTTCTGTTTAACTCGTCACCAAACACTCACTGACTTTGTGGTTCCAATCTTCATCTTTTTAAACAACCTTTCGAGTCTGGTACTGAGTGCATCAGACCCAGATCCAGCCGGACACAGACCCGGCTCGAACCGGAAGAGCGACCCGACACAACCCAAACCCGACACATGTCGTCGTGTCCCGTCGGGTTCGGGACAGGTAGCAGGCCTTTACTGTGCAGCAATCAACAATGGCTGAACATGGGACCAAGGTGCACTAAGGTTTTCAGATACTGCAATGCAGGTCTTGGTGAAGGAGATGAAAAGTAGCAGAGATGTTCTGTATCCGCAGGGGATAGGAGGTCCTCCAGACACATCATGAGAAGGCAGGCATGGAGGTCAATGCTAGGAGTTTAGTCCCAAAGGCCTGGCACAAGTGCCTTAATGACCTCATACGACTGTGGCAGGGAACAGGGCAGTTTTGAAGGGGCTGGGCATAGGAGAACTGTGCCAGAGGAGTACTTGATAATTTTAACAAGCATTGAGCCCAGAGGAGGTAGCAGAATGTTAAAGAGCAAAATAATGAAGCGGGGCGCAGCCTTCCATGCAATGAGGGTTGAACAGCAGGTGGGAGAGAAGCAAGAGAATAGTGGGGTCGGGCTGGACACGACAGGATCAGGAGAAGGCTGAGATAGCTAACTGGATAGTGTTAACATTGAAGACAACGAAAATGCTATTCACCAAAAGGAGTGCGCTATGTAAAATAGAGGTTTGAAGAGATGCTAGAAACTTTTTGAAAGAATGTATACTGAGGTACTGCATAAAGATATGTATTCATCATTAAAACCTGTGTTTCAAATATATTAATGTACACTATTTACTTAGCTCTATTTAGTATTGCATAGATGCTTAGCTACAGTACTCTGACAGTATCACCTCGCATCTGTTGCTTAAGTTCAATCAACTGTACGGGAAGTTAACAGTAGATTTAATTGGATGCTCCAAATTAATAAGGTTTTGATAGAATAGAATCATGTAACACAGATGGAGGGCGAGCCACTGCGTGAGCTCTTTGACAGTGCTATCCTATTAGTTCCACTTACCTGCACTTTCCCCACAGCCTTGTAATTTCCTTCCCTTTAAGTATTTATCCAATTCCCTTTTGAAAGCTGCTACTGAATCTACTTCACCATCCTTTCAGGTAGTGCATGCCAGATCAAAATAACTCTGCATAAAATAAATTCTCATCTTCCTCCTGGTTCTTTTGCCTATTATCATTAATCTGTGTCCTCTGGTTATTAACCCACCTGCCAATGCAAACAGCTTCTCCTTATCTACTTTATCAAAAATTGCCAGAAGATTGGCAATTATTTTTAGAAACCAGCAGCGGATGACTAAAAAACTAATAAAGAGGGAGAAAATTGACGATGAGAGTAAATTGGCAAGAAATATAAAAACAAACAGTAAGAGCTTCTACAGGTATATTAAAAGAGAGCAGCTAAAGTAAGTGTGGGACCCTTAGAGAATGAGACGGGGGAATTAATAACAGTGAACAGGGAAATGGCAGATAATTTAAACGAATATTTTGCATCGGTCTTCACAGTGGATGACACTATAAACATCCCGACAATAATAGATGAGCAAGGTGTAAATGGCAGGGAGGAACGTGTAACAATCTCTATCACAAGGGAAAAGGTGCTGGACAAACTGATGGAACTAAAGGCAGACAAGTCACCAAGGGTTTTAAAAGAAGTGGCTGCAGAGATAGTGGGGGCATTGGTCATAATATACCAAAACTCACTGGATTCCGGTAGGGTACCAGCAGATTGGAAAACCGCTAACGTGACACCCTATTCAAGAAAGGAGGGAAACAGAAAGCAAGAAACTACAGACCAGTTAGCTTAACATCTGTCATTGGGAAAATGCTAGCGTCCATTAAGGAAGAAATAGCAGGACATTTAGAAAAACATAATGCAATCAAGCAGAGTCAACATGGTTTTATGAAAGGGAAATCATGTTTCACAAATTTGATGGAGTTCTTTGAGGATATAACAAACAGAGTGGATAAAGGGGAACCAGTAGATGGAGTGTATTTGGATTTTCAGAAGGCGTTTGATAAGGTGCCACATAAAAGGTTATTGCACAAAATAAGAGCTCAGGATATTGGGGTAATGTGTTGGCACGGATTAAGGGCTGGTTAACACACAGAAGGCAGAGAGTCGGGATCAATGGGTCTTTTTCAGGTTGGAAAGCCATAACTAGTGGGGTGCCAAAATGATCGGTCTTAAGGCCTCAACTATTTACAATCTATATTCATGACTTGGAGGAAGGGACAGGGTGTACTGTACCCAAATTTGCTGACGATACAAAAATAGGTGGGAAGGCATGTTGTGATGAGGACACAAAGAATCTGCCAAGGGATATAGATAGGTTAAGTGAGTGGGCAAAAACTTGGCAGATGGTGTTCAATGTGGGAAAGTGTGAGGTAATCCACTTTGGTAGGAAGAATAAAAAGGCAGATTATTATTTAGCTGAAGACTACAAAATACTGTAGTACAGAGGGATCTGGGTGTTCTTGTGCATGAAACACAAAAAGTTAGCATGCAGGTGTAGTAAGTAATTAGGAAGGCAAATGGAAGTTTGGCCTTTATTGCTAAGGGGTTAGAGTTTAGAAATAGGGAAGTCTGGTTACAACTGTACAGGGCATTGGTGAGGCCACACCTGGAGTACTGCGTACAGTCTTGGTCCCCGTATTTAAAGAAGGATATACTAGCATTGGAGGCAGTTCAGAAAAGGTTCACTAGGCTGATTCCTGGGGTGAAGGGGTTGTCTTATCAAGGAGGTTGGAGGTCAATCATCACTGCAGGAATTCCTCAGGGTAGTGTCCTAGGCCCAATCATCTTCAGCTGCTTCATCAATGGCCTACCTGCAATCATAAAGGTCAGAAGTGGGGATGTTCGCTGATGATTGCACAATGTTCAGCACCATTCGTGACTCCTCAGATACTGAAGCAGTCCGTGTAGAAATGCAGCAAGACCTGGACAATACCCAGGCTTGGGCTGATAAGTGGCAAGTAACTTTCGCGCCACACAAGTGCCAGGCAATGACCTTCGCCAACAAGAGAGAATCTAACCATCTCCCCTCGACATTCAACGGCATTACCATCGCTGAATCCCCCACTATCAACATCCTAGGGGCTACCATTGACCAGAAACTGAACTGGAGTAGCCATATAAATACCGTGGCTACAAGAGCAGGTCAGAGGCTAGGAATCCTGAGGCGAGTAACTCACCTCCTGACTCCCCAAAGCCTGTCCACCATCTACAAGGCACAAGGCAGGAGTGTGATGGAATACTCTCCACTTGCCTGGATGGGTGCAGCTCCAACAACACTCAAGAAGCTCGACACCATCCAGGACAATGCAGGCCGCTTGATTGGCACCCCACCTACAAACATTCACTCCCTCCACCACCAACACACAGTGGCAGCAGTGTGTACCATCTACAAGATGCACTGCAGCAATACACCAAGGCTCCTTAGACAGCACCTTCCAAACCCACGACCTCTACCAACTAGAAGGACAAGGGCAGCAAATACATGGGATCACCACCTGCAAGTTCCCCTCCAAGTCACACACCATCCTGACTTGGAACTATATCACCGTTCCTTCACTGTCACTGGTCAAAATCCTGGAACTCCCTTCCTAACAGCACTGTGGGTATAACTACCCCAAATGGACTGCAGCGGTTCAAGAAGGCAGCTCACCACCACCTTTTCAAGGGCAATTAGGGATGGACAATAAATGCTGGCCTAGCCAGCGACGCCCACATCCCTGAATGAATAAAAAAAAGGTGTCAACCTGGTGAAGCTACAACACAGCGTGCCAAACAGCATAAGCAGCATACAATGGACAGATCTAAGCGATCCCACAATCAACAGATCGGATCTAAGCTCTACTGCCCTGCTACATCCAGTCGTGAATGGTGGTGGACAATTAAATAACTAACTGGAGGAGGTGGCTCCACAAATATCCCCATCCTCAATGATGGAGGAGCCCTACACATCAGTGCGAAAGATAAGGCTGAAGCATTTGCAACAATCTTCAGCCAGAAGTGCTGAGTGGATGATCCATTTCGGCCTCCTCCTGACATCCACAGCATCACAGATGCCAGACTACAGCCAATTCGATTCACTCCACATGATATCAAGAAACGACTGAAGGCACTGGATATTGCAAAGGCTTTGGGCCCTGACAACATTCCGGCAATAGTACTGAAGACCTGTGCTCCAGAACTTGCCGCGTCCCTAGCCAAGCTGCTCCAGTACAACTACAGCACTGGCATCTATTGGCAATGTGGAAAATTGCTCAGATATGCGCTGTACACAAAAAGCAGCACAAATCTAACCCGGCCAATTACCGCCCCATCAGTCTACTCTCGATCAGTAGTGATGGAAGGGGTCATCTACAGTGCAATCAAACAGCACATGCTTAGCAATAATCTGCTCAGTGGTGCTTAGTCTGGGTTCCATCTGGTCCACTCAGCTCCTGATCTCACTACAGCCTTGGTTCAAACATGGACAAAACAGCAGAACTCAAGAGGTGAGATGAGAGTGACGGCTCTTGGCATTAAGGCAGCATTTGAACGAGTTTGGCATCAAGGAGCCCTAGTAAAACTGGAGTCAATGGGAATCAGGAGGAAAACTCTCCAATGGTTGCAGTCATAACTAGTGCAAAGGATGATGGTTGTGGTTGTTGGAAATGAATCATTTCAGCTCCAGGACATCACTGCAGGGGTTTTCAGGGTACAGTCCTAGGCCCAACCATCTTCAGCTGCTTCATCAATGACCTTCTTTCAATCATAAGGTCAGAAGTGGGGATGTTCACTGAGATTGCACAATGTTCAGCTCCATTCGTGACATCTCAAATACTGAATGAGTTTGTGTAGAAATGCAGCAAGTCCTGGACAATATCCAGGCTTGGGCTGATAAGTGGCAAGTAACATGCACGCCACACAAGTGCCAGGCAATGACTATCTCAAACACGAGATAATCTAACCATCTCCCCTTGACATTCAATGGCATTACCATCGCTGAATCCCCCATTATCAACATCCTGGGGGTAACCACTGACCAGAAACTGGAGTAGCCACAAATACCATGGCTGCAAGAGCAGGTCAGAGGCTAGGAATCCTGCGACAAGTAAGTCACCTCCTGATTCCCCAAAGCCTGTCCACCATCTACAAGGCACAAGACAGGAGTGTGATGGAATACTTTCCACTTGCCTGGATGGGTGCAGCTCCAACACTCAAGAAGCTCAACACCAACCAGGACAAAGCAGGCCACTTTATTGGCACCCCATCCACCACCTTAAACATTCACTCTCTTCACCAACGACACAGTGGCAGCAGTGTGTACCATTTACAAGATGCACTGCAGCAATGCATCAAGGCTCCTTAGACAGCACCTTCCAAACCCACAACCTCTACCACCTAGAAGGACAAGGGCAGCACATGCATGGGAACACCACCACCTGCATGTTCCCCTCCAAGCCCTGCACCATACTGACTTGGAACTATATCGCCATGCCTTCACTTTTGCCTGCTCAAAATCCTGGAACTCCCTTCCTAACAGCACTGTGAATGTACCTACACCCCAAGGACTGCAGCGGTTCAGGAAGGCAGCTCACCACCAACTTCTCAAGGGCAATTAGGGATGGGAAATAAATGCTGGCCTAGCCAGCAACACCCACATCCCATGAATGAATGAAAAAAATGAACTAAGAAAATCAACACTCATAGCAACATTTCAACATAGTTCTGTAACACTCCTAGCAACACAGAAAATAACAAACATGCAACACTGCCCTGGTTAGTGAGTTAAATGCATTTTTCTGGTTACAAAATGGAAGCTTCGGTCCCCCATTTTTTGCACTGCCAGAAATGCGAACGATGCACAAAGTGGGTGCATGTCTGATGTTATAGATTACTGTCCAATCGTTCCCATTTGTTGGAAAACATATCCTTCTACAGATGGCACTTATGTTATATGCAGTGGTTAGCACTGCAGCCTCACAGCTCCAGCGACCCGGGTTCAGTTTTGGGTACTGCCTGTGTGGAGTTTGCAAGTTCTCCCTGTGTCTGCGTGGGTTTTCGCCGGGTACTCCGGTTTCCTCCCACCACCACCAGGTTGATAGGTAAATTGGCCATTAGCAATTGCCCCTAGTATAGGTAGGTGGTAGGGGAATATAGGGACAGGTGGGGATGTGGTAGGAATATGGGATTAGTGTAGGATTAGTATAAATGGGAGGTTGATGGTCGGCACAAACTCGATGGGCCGAAGGGCCTGTTTCAGTGCTGTATCTCTAAATAAAAAAAAAGGCCGTCAATTCAAGGTCCAAGTCTCACAAGGATTCATATGTTTTGATTTAAAAAGTGCAACTTGCTTCAGTGCCAGCCGTGACTCAGTTGGTAGTACTCTCGCCTCTGAGTTACAAGGTCAAGTCCCACTCCAGGGCTTAAGCACTAAAATCTACCCTGACACTCCAGTACAATACTGAGTGAGTGCTGCACTGTCGCAAGTGCTGTCTTTAACACGAGGTGCTAAAATGAGGCTCATCTGGATGTGGAAGATCCCACTGTACTATTTCCAAGAAGAAGTGAGTTATCCCCAACATCCTGACCAACATTTATCCCTCAATCACCATCACAAAAAATGTTTATCTGATCATTATCACATCGCTATTTGTGGCAGTCTGGTGTGTGCATATTGACTGGTTGCTACATTTCCTGCATTACAACAGTGGCTATACTTCAAAAAGTACACTGGCTGTAAAGCGTTGAGACATCTGGTGATCATGAAAGGCGTTATATAAATGCAAGTCACTCTGAAGAGTGCCCATAGAACCATTTATCCAAATGGTCTTTTTTTAAAAAAATGAAACGTTCATTTACATGCAATGAAAATCTCAATCCTGAAAACTTATGGAATGTCACCAGTTCTGCGTGATTGCTATCTCGAATATAACGCCCTTCAGTGTAACAGACGGCAGTCGAGGCAGAACAAGATATCCAGGATGGTAATGGTAAGATAAAAACAAAATACTGCGGATGCTGGAAATCTGAAATAAAAACAAGAAATGCTGGAAAAACTCAGCAGGTCTGGCAGCATTCTTCTGAAGAAGGGTCACTGACCTGAAACGTTAACTCTGCTTCTCTCTCCACAGATGCTGCCAGACCTGCTGAGTATTTCCAGCATTTCTTGTTTTTATTTCGTAATGTTAAGAACTGAGACGCGTGCTCGGCTGACGGCGGGAAAGCGTCCACGTGTCTGTCCATGTCGCGAGTGCAGCTGACATCGAACTTCGTTTCCTCGCAACCTTAGCAATTCAAAACATTTACCATCATGTCGAGTTCATCGGACATCAAATCAAAATACTTTAGGCATTTCAGGTGAAGCCAGAAGCTGCAGGTGCTCGATTGAAGAATTTACTATTTGATCAAATTAAGAATCAGGGAATAAAATTAGTCGCAAAGCCCACAGATTCGTTTCATCTTTCAACCGGCTGCCCTGCGACTAACTTCTGACATTATTTTGTTCCTCTGCTTACCCTGCTCCTTCGGGATCCGGACCACGCAGTCAATAATTCCCTTGTACCGTCGATCGACGCTGATCTGCTTGCTTGACGCTTGGACCTGCAGCAGCAACTTGACCCTCTCGATCGGTGCCACTGCCGTCTTGGAAACTGCAGCGGCGATACCACCGGCCAGTAGGTCTTTGATAAAGGACGTCATGTCAAAAATATTCGACCCAACAGCCATTATTAACTGCAAGCAGAGACAGATCTCCCAAGCACGTGGCCAGCGGCAGTAACCGGCGTTCCGGCGCGAGAAGACCCGCACACGTGACTCCTCGCCTTGGCTCCAGAGTGAAGCGTTAATGTCACGTGAACGGGTCACAGACTTTGCTGACAGCGCATGTGCCGTGGACGATATGACAGTCTCGCGTAGTCAGTTTTTGTTTGTATGTATACGGGAAACATAGCCCGGATGCTGCAATTCTGAAATGTGAAAACACAAAATGCAAGAAATACTCAGGCAGCATCTATGGAGAGAGAAAAACTAAGTTAACGTTTGAGGTGGATAACCTTCCCCTTTTGTTCTCCCCTCCTCCTTTAGCTCTGTGCTTGCTTCAAATCTGTTACATCTCTAACATTTTCCAATTCTGACAAAAGGTCACACACCTGAAACGTTAACTGTTTCTCTTTCCTCAGATGCTGCCTGACCACGAGTATTTCCAGCATTTCTTGTTTGCATTTTATATATACACAACTGCATTCGAACGTTAAAGGCACTATATAAATGCAAGTTGTTGTTATACTACTGAGTTCCATCATAGCTACTTTACCACTGATGGTTGCATACCTCTCTGTTACAAGCTAACAGGACAACAGTCTTGTTCGTACTGTGTTCCTGGCACATTCGTACAGTTTTGCATTTCTATTACACATACCCTCTGTCAGAATAGAAGATGTACTGTGGCAATGGCACAACAACCAACAAACTAGTAATCCCAAAGCCTGAGTTAATGCCCTGGAGACATGAGTTCAAATTGCACTATGGCAGATGGGGAATTTAAATTCAATTAAAACACAATCATACAATGGTTACGTTATAGAAGGAGGCCATTCATCTGCTGCGTCCATGCCAGCTGTCTGCAACAGCAACTCAGCCAGTCCCACTCCCCTGCCCTGTCAACATAGCCCTGCAAATTCTCTCTTCAGATGCTTATCCAATTCCCTTTTGAAAACCATGATTGGATCTGACTTCACCACACACTCAGGCAGTGCATTCCAGATTCTAACCGCCAGCTGCATAAAGACATTTTTTTTCAACTTGTAGGGATGAGATCTTTTGCCAATCATGTTTCATCGGTGTCTTCTGGTTCTCGGCCCATCTGCCAATGGGAACTTTATTTACTTTCTCTGGACTTGAACACCTCTATCAAATCTCCTCTCAACCTTCTCTGCTCTGAAAATAATCCCAGCTTCCCCAATCTATTCACGTAACTGAAGTCCCTCATCCCTGGAACCATTCTCCTTGGTCATTTCTGCACCCTCTCCAAACCTTGGCAGGACCGGGACCAATTTCCTTGTGGTGGGGGGGGGGAGGGTTGTTTGCTATTGCTGTGGGGTGGGTTTAAACTAGAATGGCAGGGGGATGGGAATCTGAGCAGGGAGACAGAGGAGGGGGAAACAAGGATAGAAATGAAAGACAGAAATGTAAGCAAAAGTGAAAGGCAGAGAAAACAAGGGTGAGAAACAAATGGGCCATTGTGCAAAATAAAGCTAAGATGACTAACAATGTTAAAAAGACAAGTCTAAAGGCATTGTGTCTTAATGCGCAGAGCATTCGCAATAAGGTAGATGAATTAACAGGGCAAATAGATATAAATAGTTATGATACAGTTGCGATTACGGAGACATGGCTGCAGCGTGACCAAGGATGGGAACTGAAATTCCAGGGGTATTCAATATTTAGGAAGGACAGGCAAAAAGGGAAAGGAGGAGGGGTAGCATTGTTAGTAAAGGAGGAAATCAATGCAATAGTGAGGAAGGATATTGGCTCGGAAAATCAGGATGTAGAATTAGTGGACTAAAGAGCAGAAAATGCTGATGGAAGTTGTCTATAGGCCCCCAAACAGTAGTGGAGATGTAAGGGATGGCATTAAACAGGAAATTAGAGACACATGCAATCAGGGTACAACTGTAATCATGGGTGATTTTAATATACATATAGATTAGATTGGTCAAGCCAAATTAGCAATAAATGTGGAGGAGGACCGCCTGGAATGTGTACGTGACGGTTTTTTAGACTAATAGGTTGAGGAACCAACTAGAGAACAGGCTATCCTAGACTGGGTATTGTGCAATGAGAAAGGATTAATTAACAATCTTGTTGTGCGGACTCCCTTGGGGAGGATCAACCATAACATGAAAGAATTCTTCATTAAGATGGACAGCAAAGTAGTTGAATCTGAAACTAGGGTCCTGAATCTAAATAAAGGAAACTACGAAGGTATGAGGCACGAGTTGGCTGTGGTAGATAGAGGAACTTTACTAAAAGGGTTGACGGTGGATAGGCAATGGATAATATTTAAAGAACGTGTGCATGAATTACAACAGTTATTCATTCCTGTCTGGCACAAAAATAAAACCGGAAAGGTGGCTCAACCATGGCTTACAAAAGAAATTAGGGATAGTATTAGATCCAAAGAGGAGGCATATAAAATTGCCAGAAAAAACAGCAAGTAAGGATTGGGAGCAGTTTAGAATTCAGCAAAGGAGGACAAAGAGGTTGATTAGGCACGGAAAATAGAGTATGAGAGTAAATTTGCGGAGAACATAAAAACTAACTGTAAAAGCTTCTATAAATATGTGAAGAGGAAAGGATGAGTGAAGACAAATGTAGGTCCCTTACAGTCAGAAATGGGGGAAATTATAATGGGGAACAAAGAAATGGCAGAACAATTAAACACATACTTTGGTTCTGTCTTCACAAAGGAGGACACAAATAACCTCCCAGAAATGTTACGGAACCAAGGGTCTAATGAGAGGGAGGGACTAAAGGAAGTCAGTAGTAGTAAAAAAAATAGTGCTAGGGAAATTAATGGGATTAAAGGCTGACAAATCCCCAAGACTTGATAATCTACATCCCAAAATACTAAAGGAAGTGACCCTCGAAATAGTGGATGCATTGGTGGTCATCTTCCAAAATTCTAGAGACTCTGGAGCAGTTCCTACAGATTGGAGGGTGGCAAATGTAACCCCACTATTTGAAAAAGGAGGGAGAGAAAAAACAGGGAATTACAGACCAGTTAGCCTTACATCAGTAGTGGGGAAAATGCTGGAGTCTATTGTAAAGGATGTGATAGCAGAACACCTGGAAAGCATAAACGGGATTGGACAAAGTCAACATGGGTTTAAGAAAGGGAAATCCTGCTTAACAAATCTACAGGAGTTTTTTGAGGATGTAATTAGTAGAATAGATAAGGGAGAACCAGTGGATGTGGTGTATTTGGATTTTCAGAAGGCTTTTGATAAAGGTCCCACAGAAGAAGTTAGTGTGCAAAATTAAAGCACATGGGATTGGGGGTAATATACTGGCATGGATTGAGAATTGGTTGACAGACAGGAAACAGAGAATAGGAATAAACAGTCTTTTTCCAGGTGGCAGGCAGTGACTAGTGGGGTACCGCAGGGATCAGTGCTTGGGCCCCAGCTATTCACAATATATATTAATGATTTGGGTGAGGGAACGAAATGTAACATTTCCAAGTTTGCAGACGACACAAATCTGGGAGGGGAGGGGGGGGGGGCGCGAATGTGAGCTGGCGAATGTGAGCTGTGAGGAGGATGCAAAGAGGCTCCAATACGATTTGGACAAGTTGAGTGAGTGGGCAATGCATGGCAGATGCATTATAATGTGGATAAATGTGAGGTTATCCACTTTGGTTGTAAAAATAGAAAGGCAGATTATCTGAATGGTGATAGATTGGAACGAGGGAGGTGCAACAAGACCTGGGTGTCCTTGTACACCAGTCACTGAAAGCAAGCAAGCAGTTAGGAAGGCGAATGGTATGTTGGCCTTCATTGCAAGAGGATTTGAGTACAGGAGCAAGGATGTCTTACTGCAGTTATACAGGACCTTGGTGAGACCACATCTGGAGTATTGTGAGCAGTTTTGCTCTCCTTATCTGAGGTTGTTCTTGCCATGGAGGGAGTGCAACGAAGATGTACTAGCATGCTTCATAGGATGGCAGGATTGACGTATGAGGAGGGATTGGGTCAACGAGGCCTATATTCATTAGTGTTTAGAAGAATGAGAGGGTTCTCATAGAAACCTATAAAATTCTAACAGGACTAGACAGGCGAGATGCCGGGAGGATGTTCCCGAAGGCTGGAGAGTCCAGATCCAGGGATCACAGTCTCAGGATACGAGGTATGCCATTTAGAACCGAGATGAGGAGAAATTTCTTCACTCAGAGGGTTGTGAACCTGTGGAATTCTCTATTGCAGAAGGCAGTGGAGGCCAAGTCATTAAATATATTGAAGAAGGAAATAGATATATTTCTTAATGCCAAAGGGATCAAGGGAAATGGGGAGAAAGCAGGAACAGGATACTGAATTAGATGATCAGCCATGATCTTTTTGAATGGCGGAGCAGGCCCGAAGGGCCGAATGGCCTACTCCTGCACCTATTTTCAATGTTTCTAACCCTTCACATCCTTCCTAAATCTGGAATAAAAAGCTAGTCTCAGTAATGGTGAACATGAAACTATCTGATTGGCATTAAAAACCAACCTGATTCACTGATGTCCTTCAAGGAAGGAAGTCTGTGGTTGACTTTTTACTGCCCTCTGAAATGGCCAGCCTGCTACTCAGTTGTATCAAACCACTACAAAAAGAGTCAAATGAGAATAAAACCTGATGGGCCAGTGGCATCAACCTAGCCACCGGATACAACAAGGGCACAACCAGCCTAACTGACCATACTAAGTCCTCCTGCGGAGACTTGTGCCATGAGAGAGCTATCCCACAGACTAGTCGAGTAACATAGTCTGACACAGTCATACTCACAGAATCATATATTTCAGCCAATATCCCAGACTCCTCCATCACCATCCCTGGCTATATCCTGTCCTACCAGAAAGACAGAAACATCAGATGATTCAGCACAGTTGCAGAGTCAGGAAGGAGTGGTCCTGGGAGTCCTCAACATCGACCTGATGCAGTGAGACTTTATGGGGTCTGGAGTCAATCATGGGCAAGAAAACCACCTGTTGTCTATTCCTCCATGGCGTACACCACTTGGAAGAAGCACTGTGAGTAGAAAGATCGGAGATTTACTCTGGGTGAGAAACTTTAATGTCCCTCACCAATTGTGGGTCAGTAGCAATGCTGGCTGAGTCCTGAAGGACATATGTGCCTGACTGGGCTTATGGCAGGTGATGACAGAATCAACATGAGGGAAACATCTACTTGACCTTGTCCTCACCAATCTAACTGTTGCAGATGTATCCAGCTGTGACAACATTAGTAGGAGTGACCACCGCACAGTCCTTGCAGAAACAAAGTCCTGTTCACAGAATTGTGACAGTGCAGAAGGCCATTCAGACCATTGTGTCCACCCCAGTTCTCCAAAACAGCAATTCACTCAGTTCCATTCCCTGCCTTCCCACCATAACCCTGCACATTCTTCCTTTTCTTGTCACAGTCTAATTCCATTTTGAACGCTTCAATTGAACCTACCTCCACCACACTCTCAGGTAGTGCATTCCAGACCTTAACCACTCTCTGCGTGAAAAAGTTTTTCCTTATGTCACTTTTGCTTTTCTTACCAAATACTTTAAATCTGTGCCCTCTCATTCTCGATCCTTTCACAAGTGGGAAGTTTCTCCCTATCCACTCTGTGCAGACTCCTCACGATTTTGAATACCTCTATCAAATCACCTCTCAGCCTTCTCTTCTCCAAGGAAAACAGCCCTTACTTCTCCAATCTACCTTCATAACTGAAGTTCCTCATCCCTGGAACCATTCTCAGGAATCTTTTCTGTACTCTCTTCAATGCCTCCACATCTCTCCTAAAGCGCGGCGCCCAGAACTGGACACAATACTCCAGCTGAGGATAAACTTGGTCTTATACAAGTTCAACAGAACTTCCTTGCTCTTGTACTCTATGGCCTTATTAATAAAGCCCAGGATACTGTATGCCTATGAACCATTCTCTCAACCTGTCCTACGACCTTTAATGACTTATGCACATATGCACCTCGGTCCCTCTGCTCCTGCACCCCCTTTAGAATTGTACCCTTTATTTTATATTGTCTCTCCATATTCTTCCTACCAAAATGCATCACTTCACATTTCTCTGCATTGAACTTCATCTGCCACCTTTCCTGCTAAGATGCAACTCACCCATCTTGGTAGAAGTCCCACCTGCCCCAGTGCCTCAGACATCTGATGCCCTCCCTCCTACACCAGTTCCCCAGCTATGTGTTCAATCGCTCAATTCTCCTATTCCTATGCTCACTCACATGAGACTGGGAGTAATCCTGAGATTACTGCTTTTGAGGTCCTGCTTTTTAATCTCCTTCCTCGCTCCGTAAAGTCTGCTTTCAGGGCCTCATCCCGCTTCTTAGCTATGTCATTGGTGCCAATGTGAACCACAACTTTTGGCTGTTCACTCTCCCCCAGAAGAATGCCTGTTGCCACTCTGTAGACATCCTTGACCCTGGCACTAGGGACGCAACACACCATCCTGGAGTCACGTCTACATCCGCAGAAATGCCTGACTATTCCCCTAACTAACGAATCCCCTATCATTACTGCTCTTCCACTCTTCTTCCTCCCCTCCAGTGCAGCTGAGCCACCCGTGGTGCCACAAACATGGCTCTGACTGCACTCCTCTGAGGAACCAACACACTCACCAGTATCAAAAATGGAAAACTGATTAGTGAGCGAGATCATCTCAGGGGACTCCTGCACTACCTGCTGGTTCTTTTAGACTGCCTGGTGGTCACCCATTCCCAATCTACTGCAAGCTCCTAACCTGCAGTGTGACCACCTCCCGAAACATGCTGTCCATGTAGTTCTCTGCCTCGCGGATGCACCACAGTGACTCCAGCTGCCACTCGAGTTCCAAAACCCGGAGCTCAAGCTTGTGCAGCCGGTGACAATTCCTGCAGATGTGTTTGGCTAGGACACATGGTGTGTCCATGACTTACCACATGCCACAGACTATACATTCCACTTGGCCAAGCTGCCCTGTGTCATGCAGACCCACACTTTCCAAGAATAAGATATCTTAGTTTTGTCATATGGGCATTGAGTTTAAACTCTTGCTGGAGTGAAGGACTTGTCAAAAAGAAAATCACAGACACTTGGCTGGAAGGACATTTGCATACTAACAGACAGTGCTTGTGGAGACAAAGGACTATTCCCTGCTCCAATTAACCCAAATGAATTTTGATCACCAGACATTGAAGGCAAGGAAGCACATTCCAGGCCCTGCTAAGATGATACAATCCAAAGAGCCAGGACTGGTTAAACCAGCTGGTCACATGACTAACTGGCTGGCCCAGGTTTTTTGAACTATTTGAATTGAGAAGGCAGTTTGAAACTGAAGCTGAAACAAGCAGGTCTCTTGCCTGGCTGTCTCTCTCTCTCGCTTTCTCCCAAGCCACCGGACCTACGGAAGACACGCAAACCTCAGGAGAGAAAAGGCTTCTGCATTGGCACAAGCTGAAACGTGAACTGGACGCCAACGAATTGCAAGACTTACCGGCAACCAAAGACTCCACATTGAACTTAAAGGACAGTAAAATAGAAACCCATCCATTACCTCAAACTTTTCCCCTTTATTCTTTCCTACTTTTCTGTCTCTATATGCGTGTGTTTTTATCGCATATGCTTGCTAGCGTGGTTACAGAACATAGAACATTACAGCACAGTACAAGTCCTTCGGCCCACGATGTTGTGCCGAACCTTTAACCTACTCTAAGATCTAAGTAACTACCTACCCTTCATTCTACTGTCATCCATGTACCTATCCAAGAGTCGCTTAAATGCCCCTAATGTATCTGCTTCTACTACCACCGCTGGCAGCGCATTCCACGCACCCACCACTCTCTCTGTAAAGAACCTACCTCTGACATCTCCCCGAAACATTCCTCCAATCACCTTAAAATTATGCCCCCTGGTGATAGCCCTTTCCACCCTGGGAAAAAGTCTCTGACTATCCACTCTATCTATGCCTCTCATCATCTTGTACCCCTCTATCAAGTCACCTCTCATCCTTCTTCGCTCCAATGAGAAAAGCCCTAGCTCCCTCAATCTTTCTTTGTAGGACATGCCCTCCAGTCCAGGCAGCATCCTGGTAAATCTCCTCTGCACCCTCTCTAAAGCTTCCACATCTTTCCTATAATGAGGCGACCAGAACTGAACACAATATTCCAAGTGTGGTCTAACCAGGGCCTTATAGAGCTGCAGCATAACCTCGCGGCTCTTAAACTCAATCGCCCTGTTAATGAAAGCCAACACACCATACGCCTTCTTAACAACCCTATCAACTTGGGTGGCAACTTTGAGCGATCTATGGACATGGACCCCAAGATCCCTCTGTTCCTCCACACTACCAAGAATCCTGTCTTTAAGCCTGTATTCCGCATTCAAATTCGACCTTCCAAAATGAATCACTTCACACTTTTCCAGGTTGAACTCTATCTGCCACTTCTCAGCCCAGCTCTGCATCCTGTAAATGTCCCATTGCAACCTACAACAGCCTTCCACACTATCCACAGCTCCAGCAACCTTCGTGTCATTGGCAAACTTGCTAACCCAGCCTTCCACTTCCTCATCCAAGTCATTTATAAAAATCACAAAGAGCAGAGGTCCCAGAACAGATCCTTGTGGAATACCACTGGTCACCGAGCTCCATGCTGAATACTTTTCATCTACTACCACCCTCTGTCTTCTATGGGCCAGCCAATTTTGTATCCAGGCAGCCAACTTTCCCTGTATCCCATGCCTCCTTACTTTCTGAATGAGCCTACCATGGGGAACCTTATCAAACGCCTTGCTAAAATCCATATACACCACATCCACTGCTCTTCCTTCATCAATGTGTTTTGTCACATCTTCAAAGAATTCAATAAGGCTTGTGAGGCATGACCTGCCCCTCACAAAGCCATGCTGACTGTCTCTAATCAAACCATGCTTTTCCAAGTAATCATAAATCCTGTCTCTCAGAATCCTCTCCAATAATTTGCCCACTACCGACATAAGACTGACTGGTCTATAATTCCCAGGGTTATCCCTATTCCCTTTCTTGAACAAGGGAACAACATTTGGACAGTGAAGACGCAAAGATCATCGCCAAAGGCGCAGCAATCTCTTCCCTCGCTTCCCATAATATCCTTGGGTATATCCCGTCTGGCCCCGGGGACTTATCTGTCCTCATATCATTCAAAATTTCCAGCACATCCTCCCTCTTAACCTCAACCTGTTCAAGCATATCAGCCTGTTCCACACTGTCCTCACAAATGACCAGGTTCCTCTCACTAGTGAATACTGAAGCAAAGTATTCATTTAGGACCTCCCCTACCTCCTCCGACTCCAGGCACAAGTTCCCTCCACTATCCCTGATCGGCCCTACCCTCACTCTGGCCATCCTCTTGTTCCTCACATAAGTGTAGAACGCCTTGGGATTTTCCTTAATCCTACCCACCAAGACTTTTTCATGTCCCCTTCTAGCTCTCCTAAGTCCATTCTTCAGTTCCTTCCTGGCTACCTTGTAACCCTCTAGAGCCCTGTCTGATCCTTGCTTCCTCAACCTTAAGTAAGCTTCCTTCTTCCTCTTGACTAGCTGTTCCATATCTCTTGTCATCCAAGGTTCTTTCACCCTACCATCCCTAGCATATTCGTAGTCATTAACCTGATTAGAGTTTAAGATTAATAAACTTCCAACTTGTGTTTAAAATCTAAGAAAACCTGTCTGAATTGATTTCTTTACAATTGGAAAGCAGTGAACAAGGATACACTACGGGGGAGCTAAAACAGTGTTTTTTTAAAAGTTAAACCCTGTTACGGTTAAACCAGGCAAAGGCTGAGAGGGAATCCCTAGACCCCTCTCACCTGGTCACAACACTTGCCATACCTTAATTTAACAGACTATTTATCATTCGTAGTGTAGCTTACCAGTAGTATAGTACACCAACCAGTTCCTGCCACTGCACCAAAGTAAGAACCAAATACTAAAGGGTGAAAAAAGTAGAAAAAAGGAGCACTTCCTCCCCCCTTCCCACTCACCAACCCGTATCTCCACACTCTGCTTGCAATCTGCGTGCAATTTGCAGGCTGCACTCAGACCTCTGTATTTATAGTTCTTGAAGCTGAAACTGCAGCAACCAGATTGGGACTGGTTAGCTATTTAACTAATCAGCTACTCTTAGTAGAGCTTGCTAATCCCTACCTGAGGCTTGAAGAAACTTACTTTACTTTCTTAAATTAGTTTACTTTATTTAGAGGATAAATCCGAGTTAATTGCTAACTGCAGACCAGATTTTTAGAAAGATATTGACACTTAAAAATCCCCACTCACCAAACTTGTATCTCCACACTCTGCATGCAATCTGCCCCCAGACCTCTATATTTATACTTTTTGAATCTGAAACTGCAGCAACCAGATTGGACTGGTTAACTACTTAAGTAATAAGCTACTCTGCAGTAGAGCTTGTTAATTCCTGCCTAAGGCTGGAAGAAACTTACTTTACTTGCTTAACTTACTTTACTTTATTTAGAGGGTAAATCCCAGTTAAGTGCTAACTGCAGACCAGAATTTTAGAAAGATATTGAAACTTAAAAATCCCCATTCAGGAAACTCATATCTCCATACTCTGCTTGCAATCTGCACACAGTTTTCACACTGAGGTTACCCTTCATCATGTTGTATGGCACTACCGTTGTGCAAAATGGGACAGACCCAGAACAGATCTAGCAGTTCAAAACTGGGCATTCATCAGGGTCTGTCAGCCACCAGCAGCATTGTATTCCACCACAATATGTAACCTCACAGACTGGCATATCCCTGACTCCCACCATTACCATTAAGCCAGGGGACCAACCCCAGCTCAATGAGGAGTGCAGGAGAAATGCCAGGAGTAGGATCAAGCATACCTAAAAAAATGAGCCACCAACCTGGTGAAGCGACAACACATGACTATTTTTATTTATTTAGAGATACAGCACTGAAACAGGCCCTTCGGCCCACCGAGTCTGTGCCAACCAACAACCACCCATTTATACTAACCTGCAGTAATCCCATATTCCCTACCACCTACCTACACTAGGGGCAATTTACAATGGCCAATTTACCTATCAACCTGCAAGTCTTTGGCTGTGGGAGGAAACCGGAGCACCCAGCGAAAACCCACGCGGTCACACGGAGACGTTGCAAACTCCGCACAGGCAGTACCCAGAATTGAACCCGGATCCCTGGAGCTGTGAGGCTGTGGTGCTAACCACTGCACCAAATAATACATGCTAAACAGCAGAAGCAGAATCCTATAGATACAGAAAAGCAATTCCATAACTAATGAATCAGATCAAAGCTCTGTCGTCCTGCCACATCCAGTTGTGAAGGTGGTGGATAATTAAAAACTCACAGGAGGTGGAGGCTCCACACACACCCCCATCCTCAATGATGGCAGGGCCCAGCATGTTAGTGCAAAAGACAAGGCTGAAGTGTTTGCAACCATCTTCTGCCAGAAGTGCCGAGTGGATGATTCATCTCGACATCCTCATGAGGTGCCCAGCATCACAGATGCCAATCTTCAGCCAATTCAATTCACTCCATGTGATATCAAGAAATGGCTGAGCACACAGGATACAGCAAAGGCTATGGATCCCAACAACATCTCAGCTGTAGTGCTAAAAACTTGTGCTCCAGAATTAGCAGCGCCGCTAGCCAAGCTGTTCCAGTACAGCTACAATACTGGCAATGTGAAAGACTGCCCAGGTAGGTCCTGTCCACAAAGTGCAAGACAAATCCAATCTGGCCAATCACCACCCCATCAGTCCACTTTCAATCATCAGCAAAGTAATGAAAGGTGTCGTCAACAGTGCTATCAACTGGTACTGACTCACCGACAGCCTGTTCAATGATGTCCAGTTTGGGTTCCACCGGGACCACTCAGCTCCAGACCTCAAAACAGCCTTTGTTCAGACATGGACAAAAAAACTGAATTCCAGAGGTGAATTGAGTGAATGCCCTTGACATCAAGGCAGCATTTGACAGAGTGTAGCATCAAGGAGCCTTAGCAAAATTGAAGTCAATGGGAATCAGGGGGAAATTCTCCACTGGCTGGAGTTATACCTCGCACAAGGAAGATGGTTGTGGTTGTTGGAGGCCAATCATCTCAGCCTCAGGACATCGTTGCAGGAGTTCCTCAGAGCAGTGTATTAGGCCCAACCATCTTCAGCTGTTTCATCAAGAACCTTCCCTCCATCATAAGGTCAGAAATGGGGATTTTTCATTGATGATTGCACAGTGTTCAATTCCATTTGCAACTCCTCAGATAATGAAGCAGTCCATGCCCACATGCAGAAAGACTTGAACAACATTCAGGCCTGGACTGATAAGTGACAAATACATTCGCACCACACAAGTACCATCAATTACTATCTCCAACAACAGAATCTAACCACATCCCTTTGATGTTCAACAGTATTACCTTTGCTGAATTCCCCACCATCAATATCCTGGAGGTCACCATTGATCAAAAAATTAATTGGACCAGCCAATAAATACTGTGGCAACAACAGCAGGTCAGAGGTTGGGAATTCTGTGGTGGGTAGCTCACCTCCTGATTCCCCAAACCATGTACAAGGCAAAAATCAGGAAAGTGACGGAATACTCTCCACTGATGAGTGAAGCTCCAACACTACTCCAGAAGCTCAACACCATCCATAACAAAGCAGCAAGTAACATTCACGCACAAGTGCCAGGCAATGACCATCTCAAACAAGAGAAAATCTAACCATCTCTCTCCCCTTGGCGTTCGATGGCATTACCGTCGCTGAAACCCCCACTATCAAAATGCTGGGCGTCACCATTGACCGACTCTATGACCAGAAACCGAACTCGACCTGCCCCATAAATGCTGTGGCTACAAGAGCAGGTCAGAAGCTGGGAATTCAATAGTGAATAACTCACCTCCTGACTTCCCAAGCCTGTCCACCAACAAGGCACAAGTCAGGAATGTGATGGAAAACTCTCCACTTGCTTGGATGAGTGCAACTCCAACAACACTGAAGAAACTCGACACCATCCAGGACAAAGCAGCCCACTTGACTGACACCCCATCCGCCACTTCAACATTCACTCCCTCGACCAAAGACGCACAGTGGCAGTGGTGTGTACCATATACAAGATGAACTGCAGCAACTCACCAAGGCTCCTCCGAAAGCATCTTCGAAACCTGCGACTTCTACCACCTAGAAGGGCAAGGGCAGCAGATGTATGGGAACACCATCACCTGCAAGTTCACCTCCAAGTCACACACCATCCTGACTTGGAACTATATCGCCGTTCCTTCACTATCACTGGGTCAAAATCCTGGAACTCCCTTCCTCACAGCACTGTGGGTGTACCTACATCCCAAGACCTGCAGCAGTTCAAGAAGGCAGCTCACCACCACCTTCTCAAGGGCAATTAGGAAAGGGCAATAAATGCTGGCCTAGCCAGAGATGCCCATGTCCCCCAAACAAATAAAAAAAGCCCACTTGATCAGCACCCCATTAACTGACTCCCCCACCGGTGCTGTATCCTTGGCACTACTGTGTACCACCTCGCCAAGGCTCATTCAACAGCACCGTGACCTATACCACCTAGAAAAACGAGGGCAGCAGGCACATGGGAACACCATCACCCGAAAGTTCTCCTCCAAGTCGAACACTATCCTGACTTGAAAATATTTCACTGTTCTTTTATCATTGCTGGATCAAAATCCTGAAACTCCCTTAACAGCACTGTGGGTGTACTTACACCACACGGACTGCAGTGGTTCAAGGAAGAGGCTCACCGCTACCTTCTCAAGGGAAACTAGGAATGGACAATAAATGAACATACAGAGAAAAAAACTTACACATTTTCTTAAATAAATACAAAAATGCAATTAGCTAAAGAAAATTGGCAGAGAGAGATGTGGTCCAATTTGCAAGTATGTGGAAAATAACCAGAAAATCTTTTCAGTTGCTTGAAGGAACACAGAAGCAGCAACTAACAAGGAATAAGATGTCATGCAGACCCCTACCTGCCAAGAATGAGGCATATTAATTTTGTCAAATGAACATTGATTTTAAACTGTTGATGGAGTGAAGAAAGGAGTTGTTAAAAAAAAATCACTAGACACTTGGCTGGAAGGACATTTGCATACTAACAGACAGTGCTTGTGGAGACAAAGGACTATTCCCTGGCCCACTTAACCTTCAATGGACATTGATTACCAGAGATTGAAGGTGTAATGAAGTGCATTCCAGGCCCTGCTAAAATGATATAATCCACAGAGCCAGGACTGGTTAAGCCAGCTGGTCACATGAATAACTGGCTGGTCCAGGTTTTTTGAAATAGCCACAGGACAGTTTGAATTCAGAAGGCTGTTTGAATTGGAACCTGGAGCAAGGAAACCTCTCTCTCGCTTTCTCCCAAATCACCAGACTCACGGAAGACAGGTAAACCTCAAGAGAGAAAAGACTCCGACCTCCAAACAAGTTGTTGCGTGCACTGGGCCCCAACGAATTGCAAGTCTGATCGGCAACCAAGGACTTCGCAGCAAACTCAAAGGACAGTAAAATAGAAACCCATCTATTGTCTCAAATTTTTCCCCTTTATTAGTCATAAACATAGAGAGATACAGCACTGAAACAGGCCCTACGGCCCACCAAATCTGTGCCAACCATCAACCACCCATTTATACTAATCTTACATTAATCCCATATTCCCTACCACATCCCCACAATTCTCCTACCTACACTAGGGGCAATTTACAATGATCAATTTGCCTATCAACCTGCAAGCTTTAGGCTGTGGGAGGAAACCAGAGCACCCAGCAGAAACCCACACGGTCACAGGGAGAACTTGCAAACTCCACACTGGCGGTGCCCAGAACTGAACCCGGGTCGCTGGAGCTGTGAGGCTGCAGTGCTAACCACTGCACCACTGTGCCGCTACTTTTCTGTCTCTATCTGCATGTGCATTTATTGTGTATGCATGCTAGCGTGGTCGCGTCACACATTCGTAGTCGGTAACCGGATTAGAGTTTAAGATTCATAAACTTCTACCTTTCTTGTTTAAAATCTAAGAAAACCTGTCTGAATTGATTTCTTTGCCTTACAATTGGAGCAGTGAATAAGGATTCACTGTGTTTTTAAAATTAAACCAGGCAAAGGCCAAGAGGGAACTCCTAGACTCCTTCTCACCTGATGGCAACAAAGAAAAGGATTATTTATGGGTGGTGGAATAGGATTGAATTTGCAGAGAGGGTGTATGTATTTATTTCAATAAAAAACATTTTTCTTGGTGCAACTACACAGATCACAAATAAAGGGGTTTGCATGTGTAAAATTCAATCTGGCAAAGATTACTTAAAATGAATTTAGAAATTTAAAACCCCTTTTCTCAATTATTGTCCACATAGTACACCAAGTCTCTCTTTTGTGGTCTTGTTTCTGCATTCAGTGAGGTATTTGACTTAGCTCCTTCAAGTGACATCCTCCAGATTAAAATCACCTTCCTATGAAGTAATGGTATTCTCTATAGCAAATTACTGCTTGAAAGTATTCTTTTGTTAAAGTCATTATACAAAAAATCTCAGAAATTTGTGCTTTTCTTTCATTTTCCTGATACTATCAAGTTTCCTTCTTTTGCTGAGAGCATGGATGATCTGCATCCTTGGTTCTGTACTGTCCCTCATATGGAATAAAATAATACAATGTTTGTCAATAAGGTTAATGTTTTAGTTGCTGCATTTATTACGTTTTCCAAACCAGGCAATTTACAACTAAGGTAGATTATTTATTTATAAAATGTAAATATTTGCATTAATTGTCAAAGGCACATTTCAATTAATAGTTCAAAAACTTTCACATTTACATATACAGTCAGGACAAACAAAATCCAGTAAGAAATAAACAAATTACAAATCTATACCCTTACATTTAGATTGCAATTACATTTAAATCATGAGAAGCCAAAAGGATTTATTCCCTTTGAGTTAGCAAGCAAGCATATCGTATGTTCATAATTAAGAGGGAAAGTGCTGCTGAAAATTACCTTCCTTCCGAGTGATTGTAGATTTTAAATCTCAGTATGTGTTTTATTCAAATGTTCATCAAAAATAGTCCCGCGTATTTCAGCTGTAGAATCTAGTTGATGGAATATCCCGAGGAAAATTATGGACCAGGTTCTTTTACGAACCTACTTTTTGGAATGTGTCAATGAACTGCACTCAAAGTAGGCCAGCATTTACATTACGTAACCAACCCAAATGAGAGTCTGAAAGCAAGATCTACAGCAACCTCTGTCACGGAATCATGGAAACACACATATAGCTCCTGAGGATGAGGATCTACAAAAAGTCTTCTGCAATGGAATGAACAAAAACATTTTACTAAATTTATGTGGCTCAGTCCTCCGGATAAGTTAAAAAGAAAGTCAAAATTTTATTCCTGTGCTGTAAAGCTTACACAGTTCAATATATCTTCACTTTTTGAAGGCACGGATTCTTAAAAATATTTGGCATCCTCTTCATTTGCTTACAAACTATGATGGCAAATTATATACAAACTCATGGTGACACAAATTGCATCACCATGTAAATACGCAGCAGCATGCTAATATATTGGATACAAACCTTGAAACATCTATAATGGTAAGGCCAATTTTCTGTAATGCAGTTAAGAGAAGCTTCCAATTAAACTTGTTTTTCCCACTGACAGTAGTACAATGTGTAAATCAGGTTGCAGACTACCTTTATTTCTTTGAAATTTGCCAGTAGCTTCCTATCACTAGGACTACAGAAAAGCTAGTAAAATAGATGAATTTAGTAATATCCTATTATTACTGTTTCTGGGCAAAAATTAATTTACTGACCGTATAAAGCAAATTATACTACATGTGATCAGCAATTCATATACTACATATATTAAAGGAAAAAAAGACTTTGCTCGACCTCTTCTGGCCCTGGCTGCTGTTCCCAGCAGGTTTTTCCTGGCAGAAAGCCACCACTGCTTGCTTGCTTAGGTCTCAGGTTCAAATGACAGATCTTATCTGACATTCATATTTCCAATAAGATAACTGAATAGAAAACAGGAGTGGGAACACTGATCAGCTTTTCTGCTCTCCAACCCAGGAGTGCTAGGGCAAATTGCAACCAACCTGCCACCATCCCAGTTGAGGTCAGTTAATTCAGCACAGATCTGGGATTGAATCTGGGACCTACCTGATATGTTAGATCAGCCACTGATATATATCTGCTGAGCCAACATGTGAATAACTTATTTTCTGAACACAAATACTGTCCAAAATACTTTCATGATTTCCTTTCAATCATTACTTTACAAAACATTACTTTAATAAGTTAGCAGCAGAAAAACAATTCAAACTAACAAACTAAATTCAAAGTCAACTAACATATTTATTTAAAATTGATGATTACGTTCACAATTCCTCACATTGAATCACAATCTAAACTAGGCTGCTTTTTGGAAGTGCTGAGTGGAGGCCAAATGTTCCCCACTGGAAGACGATGAAAATTGGAGGGCTGGTCTATTGCTCATGTGCAATGCCTATTGACTGATATTGGAGCAGACCTGGCAACGTTATTCGCGACTGTTCTTTCAGTGAAAAAAGGTGAATGGGGACAGAAAATAGGGGAGACAAATTAAAGCAAATTATCAAAGGAGAGGAAAAAAGGATAAGCCAAATACAAAAGCAAAATACTGCAGATGCTAAAAATCTGAAATAAAAACAGAAAATGCTGGAAATACTCAGCAGATCAGACAGCATCTGTGGAGAGAGAAACAGAGTTAATGATTCAGGTTGATGACCTTTCATCAGGACATCTCAAGCCCGTTTTTTAGATTTTATTTCAACTTGAAAAATTTTCCAAAAGCCTTCGATAGGGTACCACACAGTAGGCTCATGACAAAGGTTAGGGCATGTGGAGTCAGGGGACAAATAGCTGAATGGATAGTAAATTGGCTACAAATTAGAAATTAGGGCTAAAGGGTAGTTCGCCAGATTGAGGAAGGTAGAAAGCAATATTACTCAAGGATCGGTGCTGGGACAACTATTATTCATAATTTACATTAATGATTTGGACTTAGGAGTATGTTTCACAATATCAAAAATCTGCAGGTGATACCAACGTGGAGAATACAGCTAACACTGAGGAAGAATGCAACATATCACAAGGCAATATTAGAAGGCATGCAGACTGAGCAGTTAAGCAGCAAATAAACTTTAACATATCTAAATGTGTGGTGATATTTCTATTTCTCCTATCAAAGTACATCACATATATGTTAGAGATTTAAAAAAACTGAGTAAGGTAGAAGAGAAAAGGGATCTAGGGATACAGGTTGTTACAAGAGATTTTATTCTTGTACTAAAATCTTAGAATTCTGTGTTTAAAAAAACTGTAAAAAGTGTTTTCAGTGGACTTGGACACCTGCAAATAGCTGGAATTTTTGGATGTTGATTTTGTAAACGAGAATAGGAAAAGCAAGGAAGCAGCAGGGAGTTTTGACCTCCTAAGAAGAACACTTTGAATGACAGAGGAGACTCTGTCTGGTCACGTGATTGGCTCAGGAAGGCTTTGTGCTTTCATTTTAGATTTTTAAAAATCAGCGTGGTTGTCAAAGAGCAAGCATTTGAAAATTAGACCTAACCTGCCTGGAGACTAGAGAAAAAGACCTCTATCTGAAAAGGAAACTTGCATCTCTTGAAAAGAAATCCTGCATTTGAGAAGTGGCAGATTCCTATTGCCTCCTGTCTCTGAAGAATTCATGCATCCAGTGTGGTTCTTGTTGCCTCCTGTGTTTTGGGAAATCCTGGAACCTGAACAAAGCTACATCCCTGCTAACAGACCTATGTGACGCTTGCTGTAGTCTAACTGCCTTGAACGCCTACCAATCAAAGACTGTTCATCAACCTGGTCTGGAGAAACTTCAAGTAGCATCTGACTATTCAACTCTGGAAGACCTCACCCAACTAAAGATTTCCTACCAGAACGTGATGAACTGATTTATTTTTTATTATTCCTTCTATTCCTAAGAAACAGCTGTAAACTAAAATCCTTTTCCCCCGGTTAATCGTTTTTTTTAATGTATGTGTATGTGCATGAGGGCTAAGGAGCTTTTTATATATATATATAAATGAGATAAATTTATTTATATATATATATATATATATAAATAAATTTATCTCATTAGTAGTTAAGACTTATTATTTCTTTTCTAATAAATAGTCAATGTTGTAGTTGTTTAAATAAACCTGGTTTGATGTGCTTTATTCTGGGGGACAAATAGAGTGTCTAATTTGGCTATTCTTCAGTAGGTGGGAAACTTTATTGATATGCTGTGACCTGTGGAGTAGTGGGACTGAATTAACAGTGCATTTCTCCTGCCTTGGTCGTAACAAGGTGAATATATTATTAAACACAGCATCACAGGTCAGCAAAACAATTAAAACTGCCAACAAAGCACTCAGATTTATTTCTTGGGGTATCGAATTCAAAAGAAGTGAAATTACGTTAAATTTGTACAGGACCCTGGCCAGTCTGCACTTGAAGGCACTGTGGACAATTCCAGTTTCCATACTATAAAAGGGACATAGAAGAACTGGAAAAATATTTACAAAGTTAGTACCAGAACTGAGAGATTACAGTTATCAGGAAAGATCGAAAAGGTTGGGCCTTTTTTCTTTTGAAAAGACAAGTCTTAGAGGTGACCTGATAGAGGTCTTTAAAATTATGATGGGTTGGACAGGGTAGATGTGGAGAGATATTTCCACTTGTGAGAGAAGCCAAAACTAGGAGCTATAAATACAATATATTTAGTAATAAATCCAATAGTGAAATAAGGAGTAATATCTTTACTCAAGAGTTATTAGAATGTGGAACTCACTACCACAGGAAGTGGTTGAGACAAATAACTTGGAAGCTTTCAAAAAAGTAGATGAGTACATGAGAAAAGAAAATAGAAAGATATGCTGAAAGGCTGAGATGAGGCAGATGGAATGGGGAATGGGGATAGTGGGAGACTTGTGCGCAGCATAAACACCACACAGGCTAGTTGGGCCGAAAAGCTTTTTTCTGTGCTGTATATTCTATGCAACATCTGAACAACATTCAAGAACCTTTAAAGGTTACTTAGCTATCATGGATGCCACCACTAAAACTGGGAGATAAACAATTAGGCATTCAGTGAAAAGAACAAACTAAGAAGTTAGAACTCCAAACATCATAGCTATTGATCAAGGTCATGCTAACTCACCCAACAACCCAATAGGACATGATAGGTGGTGGCTTCTTCTGGTCAGTCCAGTTTTCAGGACTACACTGGAATAAGACACCATGTTCCTTCACCGTACCAAGTCCTGAGCCACTTTTCCTGAGATTTATTTGAGTTGAATTGTGGATAATATCTGGGCATTTCCTCTCCTATTAAAAATGTTTATAAAAAAATTATAGTGGTTATTCATCAGCTTATACTCTACAAATCACTATGCACATCTCAAATACTAAAAGAATTCCAGTTCATTTAACTTCTTGACAATGCCTGGTTCTAAGACTGAAGTGGTGACAATGGACTTATCAAAGGGTAGCACAGATGTTGTAGGTTAGGAATATCTGAATGGAAACAGCTTTTTGGGTACATTTCCCAACATGGTTGCTAACACTTTTCAGGATGAGAAGCTAGATTCAACTGACAGATTCCAAGCCTCAAATTGAATCTATAGGATATAAAAAGTAACACAGAAATGAAATCTAGGTCTCTCTGATCCTACACCCATTTTAACATTGTACCATTTAGTTTATATTGCCTCTCCTCAGCTTTCCTTCAAAAATGCATCACTTCACATTTCTCAGCATTTAAGTTAGCCTGCCATGTGGCTGTCCAAAGATAGGTAGAAAAGTAAGCTGTCAAGAGGACATAGAGTGTACAAAGGGATTTAGATAGGTAAAAATTTGGTAGATGGAGTAACAATATGGGAAAATGTGAGCTTGTATACTTTGGTATGAAGAATAGAAAAGCAGTATATTATTTAAATGGAGAGAGATTGTAGAACTCGATGGTACAAAGGGATCTGGGTGTCTGGTTCATGAATCTCAAAAGGTTAGTAGCAGGTACAGTGAGTGATTAGGAAAGCAAATGGAATGTTGCTGTTTATTGCAAGGAAAATAGAATATAAAAGTAGAGTGGTGTTGCTACAGCTGAACAGAGCCTTAGACTGCATCTGGAGTACTTAAGAAAGCATCTAACTGCATTAGCAGTTCAAGGAAGGTTCACTTGACTGATTCCTGTGATGAAGGAGTTATCTTATGAGGAAAGGTTGGACAACACCCATTGCAGTTTAGAAGAATGAGAGGTGATCTTACTGAAACATATAAAATCCTGAGGGTACATGACAGGGTGGATGCTGGAAGGATGCTCCCCCTTCTGGGGGAGTCAAGAAGTAGGGGACACGGTTTAAAAAATAGGGGTCTCCCATTTAAGACAGAGATGAGGTGAAATTTGTTCTCTGATGGTTGTTAGTCTGGTAGTTTCTCTTCCCTAGAGAGCAGTGGAGGGCTGGGTCATTGAATATATTCAAGGCTGAGTGAGATGGATTTTTGATCGACAAAGGAGTCATGGGGGACAGGCAAGAAAGTGGAGTTGAGGCCACAATCAGATCAGCCATGATCTTATCAAAAGGCGGAGCAGACCCGAATGGCCTACTCCTGCTCCTAATTCTTTTTTTTTGCTCTTAGTGCACCGGTGATTGAAAGCCTTTTTGATAGATATATCAAAACTTGAGAGGTGAAAAAATAAAGGATGCACATCCGGAAACCATAAACCGCTTAATTCAGAAGCACACAGTTCAAATGCTAGTATTGACCATCACTTGAATGCTATTCTCCCTATCAGGCAAGCTCAGTTGACTGCTTGACAGGCCAAATGATAGACAATTCTCTATACCATAGTAGCAACTCATATCTGCATTGAGTGCTGCTGGAGTGCACAGTGTGAAGAAGGGCGTTTGGTAAGGAGGGGAACTATAAATTAATTAAGAGAAAACAAATTTAATTAACACAATATAGATAGCGGGACAGGTGATGTGTCACGGCTGCAGTATGTGGGAGACCTGGCTGCCATGGCAATCCATGGCAACCAAGTCTGTAGTAAGTGTTGATGGCTTGAGGAGCTTTGGCTCAGAGTAGATGAGCTGGAGGCCGAGCTGCAGACATTGCGATGCATCAGTTGGGGGAAAGTTACCTGGACACTTTGTTCCGGAAGGCAGTCACACCCCTTACGATAGGGTCGCCTGATTTGGTCAGTGGTCAGGGACAGAAGAGTGTGACTGCAGGTCAGGCAAGTTAGGGGGTCGAGAAGGTGGGAGTGCAGCAGCCTCAGTCCTTGTAATTGAGCAACAAGTTCAACGTTCTTGCAGTGAGGTTGTAGTGTGGATCAGCAGACTGACCATGGCACCATGGTACAGGAATCTGTTCAAGTGGTGAGAGCAAAAAGGAATTTAGTGGTAGTAGGGGACAGTATAGTGAGGGGGATTGACACTGTTCTCTGCAGCAAAGAACGAGAGTCTAGAAGGCTGTGTTGCTTGCCCAGTGCCAGGGTTCGGGACATCTGCTCAGGGCTGGAGAGGAACTTACAGTGGTAGGGGGGAGGATCCAGTCATCGTGATCTATGTAGGCACCAACGACATAGGCAGGACAAGGAAAGAGGTTCTACAAAGTTAGTTTGAGGAGGTAGGCACCAAATTAAGAAGTAGAACCTCAAAGGTAATAATCTCTGGATTATTACCTAAGCCACGTGCAAATTGACATAGGCCAAATAAGATTAGAGAAATGAATGCGTGGTTCAAAGACTGGTGGGGCAGAAGTGGGTTCCAGTTTGTGGGGCACTGGCACCGGTACTGGTGTAAGTTGGGACGGTCTACACCTGAACTGTGCTTGGACAAGTGTTCTAGAGAGCCGCATAACTAGGGAAGTAGAGACGGTTTTAAACTAAATAGTGGGGCCAAGGGATCACATTTGGGAAGATATGGTAAATCAAAGAGTAGAGATAAAGAAAGACAGAAAGGTATTAATGTGGGATAAACAGACCGTGACAGGAAGAGATAGAGAGTACAAATCTAAGAGTAAATAGCAGTCAAGGCTAGACATTGCAAAAGTAATAAAAGGACAAAACTAAAGGCTCTGTATCTGAATGCATGCAGCATTTGAAACAAAACAGATGAACTGATAGCACAAATAGAAATAAATAATTATGATCTGAAAGCAATTACAGTGACATGGCTGCAGGATGACATAAATTGGGACCTGAATCTTGAAGGGTACATGGCATTTAGGAAGGACAGGAAAATGGGAAAAGGTGGAGGGGTGGCTCTGTTAATAAATGATGGTATTCGCACAAGAAAGAGAGATGATCTGTGCTCAGGAAACCAGGATGTAGAAGCGGTTTGGATAGAGATGAGAAATTATAAAGGCAAGAGTCACTTGTGGGAGTGGTGTCCAGGCCCCCTAACAGTAACCACATGGTAGGACAGGGTATGAAAGAAGAAATAATGGGTGCTTGTCAGAAAGGTACAGCAATAATCACGGGGAGTTTTAATCTACATATAGACTGGAAAATTCAGATGGGCAAAGATAGCCTAGATGAGGATTTCATAGAATGTTTTTGGGATAGATTTTTAGAGCAGCATGTTCTGGGGCCAACCAGAGAGCAGACGATACTAGACCTGGTATAGAGCAACAAGATAGGATTAATTCATGACCTCATAGCAAAGGCGCCCCTAGGCAGCAGAAATCATTATATGATTGAATTTTACATTGAGTTTGAGGGAGAGAAGAGTGTGTCCAAGATGGGTATTTTGAACTTAAATAAGGGCAATTATGAGGGCATTAAAGCAGAGCTAGCTAAAGTGAACTGGCAAATTAGGTTAAGGGATAGGTCAATAGAGATGCAGTGGCAGACATTTAACAGGATATTTTAGAATACACAGAATAGATACATTTCAATAAGAAAAATCACAAGTGGAGGACCCACCATCCATGGTTAACTAAAGTAGTTATAGATGGTATCTAACTTAAAAGAAAAAGCATATAATTGTGCAAAGATAGGTGGAAGATCAGAAGATTGGACAGATATAAAAAATAGCAAAAAATGACTCAAAGATTAATAAGGAGGTCAAAATTAGAGTACGAGAAAAAGATAGCTAGAAATATAAAAACAGATACTAAGAGTTTCGATAGATATTTAAAAAAGAAAAGAGTTAACAAAGTGAACGCTGGTTCTATAGAAAGTGAGTCTGGGGAATTAATAATGGAAAATAAGAAGATGGCAGATGAATTGAACAGGTATCCTGCATCGGTCTACACCATAGAGGGTACAAGTAACATCCCAGAAATAGCTGTAAATTAGGAAATGGAAGGGAGGGAGAAACGCAAGAAAATTACAATCACCAGGGCTGACAAGTCCCCGGGTGCTGATGGACTTCATCCTAGGGTCTTAAAAGAAGTGGCTCATGAGATAGTTGATGTGCTGGTTTTAATTTTCCAAAATTCCCTAGATTTGAGGAAGGTTCCATGAGATCGGAAAATAGCCAATGTAACTCCTTTATTCAAAAAGGGAGACAGAAAGCAGGAAACTACAAGCCAGTTAGTTTAACATGCATCATAGAGAAAATGTTAGAAGCTATTATTAAAGACGTTAAAACAGGGCACTTTGAAAAATTCAAGGTAATCAGGCAGAGTCAACATGGTTTTGCGAAAGGAAAATTATGTTTAACCAATTTATTGGAGTTCTTTGAAGAAGTAACATGTGCTGTGGATAAAGGGGAACTGGTGGATCTACTGTACTTAGATTTCCAGAAGGCATTTGACAAGGTTCCAGATCAAAGGTTATTGCGGGAAAAAAAAGCTCATGATGTAGGGGGCAACATTTTGACATGGATAGAAGATTGGATAGCTAACAGGAAACAGAGAGTAGGCATAAATGGATAATTTTCTGGGAGACATAAATGTAATGAGTGGTGTGCCGCAGGGATCAGTGCTGGGGCCTCAGCTTTTTACAATTTATATAAATAACTTGGATGAAGGGATTGAAGGTATGGTTGCCAAATTTGCTGATGACACAAAGATAGGTAGGAAAGTAAGCTGTGAAAAGGACATAAGGAGGCTACAAAGGGATATAGATAGGCTAAGTGAGAGGGCAAAGACCTGGCAAATGGAGTACAATGTGGGAAAATGTGGAATTGTCCATTTTGTCAGGAAGAATAAAAAAGCAAATTATCTAAATGGTGAGAGACTGCAGAGCTCAGAGATGCTGAGGGAGCTAGGTGTCCTAGTGCATGAATCACAAAAGGTTAGTATGTAGGTACAGCTAGTAATTAGGAAAGCTAATAGAATGTTATTGTTTATTGCGAGGGGAATTGAATACAAAAGTAGTGTTATGAAAGTGCTTCTATTTTATAAATTTTTGAGGATTCATATTTTAGAATTAAGGACATTGGTTTATTTGGGAAAACTGAAAAGACTCCATGGATTTTTTTTTTTTACAAGGGTCACTGAGAGGTCTTGTTTGAAAACAAACCTTTACTGGCTGTCACATGCCTTAAGCTCAATAAACAACAGAAACCACGGTGACTTGGGGGAGATGTTTACAGAGTAGTGACGTGTCAAGATTTATGAGGGTCAGAAGGTTCAGACTTGCTGATTGGGGTTTCATTTTTGGGATATTGTTTTGGCTCAGTTGGGGTGTGGACTGTGTTTGAAGGCAGTTGGAGGTCAGCCTGCTGAGAGATAAGACACTAGCTCATCTTTCTCTACCTCTTTGAAAAACCTGCAAATCTGGAATGGGATAACTGAAACCCTGATGCCACCTTTCTCCTGGAAAGTCTACCAGACTACTTATCAACATCTCCAGAACAAACTGCTCCAGAAAAGATCCCAGTGATCTGTCGCCGTATACCCTGATGCCAGACCAAAAAAGGAACAACTGACATCCTTCCATATCTTCTCTTTTTTCTTCAAGAATTAGCAAGTATTTGGCCAAAGTATTTTTTTTGTAAAAGAGCTCTGCAGAGAAAATTTCTTTTTTTTTGTCTTTAACCAGTATGCATGTGAGTGTGCGTGTGTGGGGTATTTAAAAAGGAAACTTTCATATTTCAAATCTGTGTGTTAATGCTTTGCTTCTTTTACTGGATAAGTCCTGTTTTATAATAAACTGATAATTTTGTTGTTTGTTTAAGAAACCTGGTTGGTGTATTTTATTCTGAGATAAATAGTGTATATGATTGACTGTATCAGTAACTGGGTAAACATTTAAATATATGTTGTGACCTGTGGAGAAGTGGAACTAGAAAAGACACTGCACTCCTCCCGCCTCGGTCGTAACAGTAGGGATGTTATGCTTCAGTTATACAGGGCTTTGGTGAGACCACATCTGGAGTACTGTGTACAGTATTGATCTCCTTAGTTAAGGAGGAATGTAAATGCGTTGGAAGCAGTTCAGAGAAGGTTTACTAGACGAATAGCTGGAATGGGTGGGCTGTCTTACAAGGAAAGATTGGACATGCTAGGCTTGTATCCGCTGGAATTTAGAAGAGTAAGAGGCGATTTGATTGAAACATATAAGATCCTGAGGGATTTTGAGAGGGTGGATGTGGAAAGGATGTTTCCTCTTGTGGCAGAATCTGGAACTAGGGTTCACTGTTTAAAAATGAGGGGTCACCCATTTAAGACAGATGAGAAATTTTTTCACTCAGTGGGTCATGAGTCTTTGGAATGCTCCTCCTCAAACAGTGGAAGCAGAGCCTTTGAATATTTTTAAGGCAGAGGTAGATAGATTCCTGATAAGCAAGGTGGTGAAAGGTTACTGGGGGTAGGCGGGAATGTGGAGTTAGGTTACAATCAGATCAGCCATGATCTTGTTGAATGGCGGAGCAGGCTCAAGGGGCTGAGTGGCCTACTCCTGCTCCCAATTCGTACGTAGGTATATCTACCAATTAAACTAAAATATCTTAAAACTGAAAGGAAAACACTAAAGTTGGTAACAGTAGTTGAGTTATAATGAACAAATGGTCAAATGTAAGACTGCCAACTGATATAGATTCACGCGCAGTGTTCTGGCCTGGACCAGCATCTACTACAACTGAATTGAAATCACTATATCATTTTGGAAATTCACACCGGGAAAGTGAGGATACATTCATCCTACCTACTTGGGCTGGATTCAAACTCACTTCCTGTAGGTCAAAGGACGGTGTGCTAACCCAGTCAACTGCATCACTCAATTGTTTGAACCTTCAGCGAGTTTACAAATGTTCATGCAGTACATATACTACAAGTATCAGTACAAACCCAATTATACTTTTATATTTTTAAAATAATCTCACCCATTTGTCCAAGGTCTGTTGGAAGACTGACCGTATTGATATGCAACAATGATGGAAGTTTTTGATTAGCTGTGAGTGAATAGAACCATTGAGATGTGCAACTTCTGTATGTGTGGGCGCTATGAATATTCCCTGTACTGTTTCTAAAGAAATATAATAAAATAGAGTGTTTTCTGAGCCTGATGTCAACCTGAAAAACATGAGATAGCAGTAGATCTTTAACAAGGCTTGATGCAAATTTTCTGAGGTACTTCGTTACCAAATAAGCAATATTACATTTTCATTTGAGAAAAGACTCTAAAAAAGGTACAAATCATTGACATAGTTGCCATTTATATGGTTGTGTGCCCAAACATTCAGCATTACCCAAGTTCTTTAGCTTTTTTTCTTGTAACTGAAGGAGATACTTGGGGTAATTTTACAAACTCATACTGCTGGTGAAAGTCTTGCACATTGACAATGCTCACCAAAATTGGGCCATGTTGACCACAAATTTCTGACCAAATGGTTGGAAAATAGTGATCTACCTGTGCCTCCAGACTTCTAGTATGTGCTGCTGGTGGGCAAAGTTCTCCACTTTCAGCCCTGACTCATAAAAGTATCCTTGCTACTGTACAAGGAAGCAATTACTATGGATCACCTCCACGTGTTCATTAAGAACATTGTCTACTATCTTCTCAGGTCTCACAGTAATTTTTTTTCACCAAGATCCTCCTCGTTTAGCTGCCGCACCAGATGACTTTAATTTTCCAAATTCCACTTACATTCGCTCCAACTTTCTCTGTTTTAATTTTCCCACACAGTCATTCTCCTATATATCTCTGTCACTCAGACCTCAGGACACCCATTTTACCTTGCCTTTGTGCAAGGCATCCCAGCTTTCAAGGTTTCAATCAACACGGGTCACCTCAGGTAACTTTAGGTAATCTACTTTACACCTTATATCTCCTTACACACTTCTAGCCCTGTACACCTATGCCCCGGCTTCCTCATCAACACACTAATTCCTAACTCTGGTCCTCCACTTGCCATAATACTGCGACCAATGTTGACCTCGTTACCAGTTTTCTTAGCTCTGCTTTTGATTCCCTGATCCCCACCAAGATACGAATGGTCTCCAACCTTCAATGTAGCTTCCTAGTATAATTCCTATCGTTATTTCCTCACGTTTAAAGACCAAATACTTGAGTGCAGCTAGTGCATGACTCGTCTGTTAGTTGCTGATAAATGTGGCTTGAACATCTCATGAAGAACTGCACCTCCCTCCTTACAGCAAATTCTTCTGCTACTTCAGGATCATGCTGCAGGGCAAAGAAAAGCCCAGGCTCCCTTTGTCAACAATAAACCCCATCTCCTACTCCTTCCTTGTCTCAAAGTGTGAAGAGCCTATGGAATTTTTAATTTATAAAAATGCAACTGTCTGCACAGCTGTCATTTCCTCTTTCCGTGTCCGCAATCCCCTCCAACTTCATTCACTCTCAGACTGGACTAGATTATGTGAAATCTCGATGTTATGTTTGACCTGGAAAGGAGCTTCCAACTTTATAACTTGCTCATCACGGTGATCATTTACTTTAATTTCCATAACGCTGCCCTCCTTCACCTCACTTCCATTACTCCGATCTATGATCTTATTGGAGATCATGGCTTCAACAGAAACTCAGTTCATGAATGGCAACAACCTGCCCTTACTGATGCCTCCTGTGTGGCCGTACTTTCCACTGCCATTCCCAACCAAACTACTGAAATGGTGCTGTTGCCCTCATCTCCAAATTATGCCTCGGATCCCCACCGCCTCCTGCTTTGGCATCTTCTCCTCCTTCAAGCACCTCACCTTGTTCCACTTCCATGCCTCTCCTTTAAAATGCTCATTCGCTCCTGCCTCCTCCCTGAGTTTTTCAGTTAGATATCCTTTCCTTCCTCAGCCTCTGCTCAGCCTTTTCATTTCCATTTCAAATCCCCTGGTGCTCTCCTTCAATTTTATTGTCCTTCATTAATCTTTCTTTCCATGCAAACACTCCTTGCCTATATTCATGACTTCCCCTTTGACTTTGCCACTTCTCTTGGCCATTCTACTCCCATAGTCTCTATTATAGATGAAGCCCATCTCCCAGGATATCCTTGCATCCCTCCTCCATTTTATCCCTGGAAAACCTCTTCCTCCATTTTTAAGACGTCTTAAAACTCACCTCTTTGACAAACTTTTCGTCACCCCTCCTAATATCTCCATCTTTGATTTTTGTCTGATTATGTATAGTGAAGCACCTTGGGATGTTTTCTCTATGTTAAAGGGACTAAATGAATCTAAGTTGTTGTTGCTGAATCTCTGTCCACACTTTCTCAACTTGCAAACCTTTCCAACACCCTCCTTGTTGGCTTGCGTATTTACAGCTCCACTAATAACAAACCACAATTGTCTAAAACTATTGCCCACGTCCTGCCTCACACCAAGCCCTGCAATCTTCATTGACTCATTGGCTCCCAGTGCACTGAATTCAAAAATCCTCAATCTCATTTACAAATCATTTCATAACCTCAATCAACTTTACCTCAGCAACTATGTCTAGCTCTACAACCCCAGCCCATGCTCTTTGATTCTAGGATCCCTGTATCCTATGCATGGCTACATCTCTCTTCCGGGGCTGAATTTTCTGTCACCTTGATCGTACTCAGAGTTTCTCCCTAAATCCTCCCACCTTAATGCTCTCTTTTTATGTTTAATGGTCACAAAATCTTTCCTTTTGAGCACATTTTTTATCATCTCTCCTAGGTCTTCTGTGACTGCTTCGTATCCCTTTCTCCCTTTTGAAGCATCATGGGATATTTTATACTTTAAAGATACTATATAATTGTAATGTTAAATAAATGTTTTTTAAATGAAGCACTAAAAATGCATAAACCCATGTGTTACATGCAAAATCTGAAATTTATTACCTGTAATATTTGCATGTACTATTTTTAATGCACAGGAGTAATAGCCACCACAATAAGTACATTTCATAAGGAATTTCATTGATACATCTTATATCATGTGTGCTCATATCAGGCTCTTTTTCCAGATAGTAAACAAAATAATTAACAGTAAAAAGAGAAACTGAAACCAACTAAAAGTAAAAGCCACTGCAGGTTTTTACTTACAATAGCATTAAAGAATGTATATTAAAAATCTTTAAACTTACAGCTTTAAACTTACTTTGTTATACTGTACATTTCCTCATTCTCTGTCTCAGAAAGGCTCTTTTTCATGCTTCCCAGATAAAATGGATTGGGAAAGTTTTGTTTCTTCTTGCTCTGAAATTGTATTTTTTTTTAACAAATTCATAATAAGTAAATTAACTAAAAGGTGAACATTAAACAACTTTAATTTAGCTGCTACCTTTATATGCGAAGTGTAATCAGCTTAAAAAACCTGTGACTAACATTGGTCAGCAATGTTCTACTTTTTTTCTTATAAATTTGAGTACTTCTACTATGAAGCCTATGCTGACAATTCCTACTGTTAAGCATGGTTATGTCCAGTACAGCCAGAATTGTTGCTGCTATTACAAAAAATATTGTATGAAACAGGCACCTTATCAGAGTAATTAGAATTTTTACTATTGCAAAGGTCTTTCAAGTTTATGAAGAAAATCACCTTTTAAGGGTTCAGACACAAATACTCTGTTGTTGAATAAAAGAGTAGGAAATCTGAAGAAATCAACTGAGATGAATCCTAATGATCAAGTGCAGATCACAGCTCGAGGACTAGTCATATTATCATTCTGTTATTCACTGGAGGCCCTAAATGCTCACTGAGTCAATAATCTATTTGGTTGCTTTATTCTTAGGCAATTAGGCAGTACAGTGGCCATTTCCAACAGTTCTTTGCTCTCCAGGATACAGCATTGAAAGCCAAAACATGCGGCAGTGAAGCTTATCTTGCTCTCTTAGTATTACCACCATTGGCACAAATGGAGGCAACAATTCATGTGCAGGCATGTTCAATTTCTTTTTTGAATAACATATAGGATACTAAGAGCTAAAGAAACTGTAATTGTCACTGATTACAGTGATGAAAAAAATAGCCTCATATGTCCCAGGGTTTTCAAGAGTTTATTCACATCCCAAAAGCAAATGAAGTTCCCTACTGAAATGTTATCATTGAAACCTTCCATAAATGGTCTAGTTGATTAGAACCAGCCTTAATAATCTTCTTTTCTGCAACTGGGGTTAAGTAGAAATGTCTTTGGTTGGATTTCAGTCTCGAGTCATCAAGGTCGACAATTGAGGGCCTGGTTCCATGTGACCACGTGTGTTGTCAGTAACACCCTGCATTTTGTGTAAACCTGCAGCACGGAATATATAGTGTTCTTTTGTGCTGCTGATTGTCTTCTATTTGGAAATTTCTAGAAAAGACACCCCTAGCATCAGTGCACTGCTAGTTGCAAAATTTGACACGTATACCCTGCTATCATTTGAAAGGATTCAGTCGTTTAGAATGTCAGGTCTGTGATCAACCTGACTGGCACTGGCAGAGCTGTCTAGGTCATGGAACCTCTGAAGATTTGGCTCTAGGAATCAACATATTTTTGTGAAAAATAGGATGTAAAGGTAGGGCTCCTCAGATATGTTAGACATGACATGTGTAGTTGGATAAAGTTGAGTGTGGCATCATTTCCTCTTTCCCACTCCCTTTTATTGCTATTTATTTCCCTCCTCCCTTTCATAGCCTTGCCTTTCTCTCTTTATTTCTTTCTTCAGTGATACTGGGCTTAAATGGCTAAATTATAAGGAAAGGCTGCCTAAGCTTGACTGTATTCCCTACAGTTTAGAAGACTGAAAGGTGATCTAATTGAGGTTCTTAAAATAATAAAGGAGACTTGATAGGGTAGATGCAAAGAAACTATTTCCTCCGATGGAAGAAGCCAGAACAAGGAGAGATAAAATTAAAAGTCAGGCATTTAGGAGTGAAATTAGAAAGCATTTTTTTCACATAAAGGGTGGTGGAAATCTGGAACACTCAGCCAAAAGACTGTCAACGCTGAGCCAATTGAAATTGTCAAGACTTTGATTTTTATTCGGTAAGGTATATGGATGAAAGGGTACTTGGAATTGAGGCAAGGATCAGCCATGATCTGACTGAATGGCAGAACAGGCTCGAGGGTCCAAATGTTCCAATGCTCTTCCCTTAGCATTACTCCTATTTTGGTCTTGCTGTTAATGGAATAGATTCTGACTATTGCATTCTGTAGAGGGTTGGAATTCCTATGCTCCCAAGGAATCCTGCCGACACTAATCAGCACCTGAAATACTTTCCATTAGCAGCAGTAGGAGCAGTATTAGGGAAATAGGAACACAGTCTATAAAATAAAGTGCCACCATCGTCTACCCTTAAAATGCGGAATAATGCCTTGTATGCATGAGGCAAAAAAAAAATTCAAAGCCTGCTCACCCGATTGGTGAGCTGGTGCTACCAGTCCACTGAACCAGATAATCAACAACAAAAATTTGTAAGGATTTAAGTTTTCTATGTAGGAATGAGTAATGATAGTATTCCCCTCATTGTAGCCTTCACTATAAACCGCGAGCCAACTCTATTTCTTAGTTTTCTCTCACTTCCTGCAAATCTGTCCAAAACTTCCATCACCTTTCTGCTTTGTTTTTCGCTTCCCCACATGCTTCTTAATTTTTTTGTATATAAAGGCTTTAGCAGGGTTGTCCAACCTTGTTGCGTGGGGGGAAGGCACATTACAATTTTTGTCTTACAGAGGGGGCCGGTGAGAGAATTTCAGAAAAATAAAGGCATTAAAAATTTATCTTACTGTTAATCAAAACAAATGTGCATGTTTGTGAAGAAGCTTTAAATGAGAAGATTAATTTATTAACTTACTTTCTCATCAATACGTTGGACTCTTATTTAGTGAGATACCTGGCATTTTACTGCTTGCACAAGTAGTCAATGTTTGACAGCATACTTGTTCTAGCCATGCAGAGTATTCTGGATAGATGTCATCTGTCAGAAGTGATCATGACCACTCTCTGTCTCTCCTTGTGTCCCCCCTCTCTGTGTCATCCTCGCTCTCTGTGTCACTTGCATCCGCCACCACCCCCCCCCCACCCCACCCCTCACCCTCTGGCCCTCTCTCAATCCTCCCTCTCTCTCTCGCTGCCCCACCTCCCCCCTCTCAATCTTTGTTCCCCCCTCCCCCGTCTATCTGCTTCCCCCTCTCTGTGTCCTCCCCATTCTCCTCCACTGTCCCTGTTTCCCCCACCTCGCTCTCTCTGTTGCCCCCACATCTCTGTCCACTCTCTCGCCTTCTCTCTCTGTCCCTCTCTCTCTGCCCACCTCGCTCTCTCCCCCTCTTTGTCCACCCCACTCTCCCTCTTTCCACCCCGCTCTCTCTCACTACCCACCCTCTGTCCACTCCCTCTCTCTTTCCCCCCTGTCTGCTGCACTCTCTCTCTCTTTGCCTCCCTCCCATCGAGAGAGCTCCGCCCCCCCCACTCATCCCCCCGTCTCTCTCCTCATCTCTCTGTTCCCATTCTCTCTCTCTCTGTCCACCTATCTCTCTCTCTCACTCTGTCCACCTCTCTCTGCCTGTCCACCTCATTCTCTCTCTACTGTCTACCTTTCTCTTTCCCTGTCAAGTTCTCTCTCTCTCTCTCTCTCTCCACCTCTCTCTCTCTCTCACTCTGTCCACCTCTCTCTGCCTGTCCACCTCTCTCACTCAGTCCACCTCTCTCTGCCTGCCACCTCACTCTCTCTCTCTGTCTACCTTTCTCTTTCCCTGTCAAGTTCTCTCTCTCTACCTCTCTCTCTCTCTCTGTGTCCACCTCTCTCTCTCTCTGTCCACCACGCTCTCTCTCTGTCCACCACGCTCTCTCTCTCTCTCTCTGTCCACCACACTCCACTCTCACTCTCTGTCCACCTCTCTATGCCTGCCCACCTCAATCTCTCTCTCTGTCTACCTTTCACTTTCCCTGTCAAGTTCTCTCTCTCTACCTCTCTCTCTGTCCACCTCGCTCTCTCTCTCTGTCCACCACGCTCTCTCTCTCTGTCCACCACGCTCTCTCTCTCTCTCTGTCCACCTCTCTCTCTCTCTCCGTCCACTTCTCTCTCTCTCTCTCTGTCCACCTCTCCTCTCTCTCTCTTTGTCCACCTCTCTCTCTCTCTCTGTCCACCTCTCTCTCTCTCTCTGTCCACCTCTCTCTCTCTCTGTCCACCTCTCTCTCTCTATCTCTCTGTCCACCTCTCTCCCTCTCTCTCTCTCTCTGTCCACCTCTCTCCCTCTGTCCACCTCTCTCCCTCTGTCCACCTCTCTCCCTCTCTCTCTCTCTGTCCACCTCTCTCCCTCTCTGTCCACCTCTCTCCCTCTCTGTCCACCTCTCTCTCTCTCTCCACCTCTGTCCACCTCTCTCTCTCTCTCCCTCTCTGTCCACCCTCTCTCTCTCTCTCCCTCTCTCTCCACCTCTCTCTCTCTCCCTCTCTCTCCACCTCTCTCTCTCTCTCCCTCTCTCTCTCTCTCTCTCTCTCCCTCTATCCACCTCTCTCTCTCTCTATCTCTCTGTCCACCTCCCTCCCTCTCTCTCTCTCTGTCCACCTCTCTCCCTCTCTCTCTCTCTGTCCACCTCTCTCCCATTCTCTCTCTCTGTCCACCTCTCTCCCTCTCTCTCTCTCTGTCCACCTCTCTCCCTCTCTCTCCCTCTCTGTCCACCTCTCTCTCTCTCCCTCTCTGTCCACCTCTCTCTCCTCTCTCTCTCCCTCTCTGTCCACCTCTCTCTCTCTCTGTCCACCTCTCTCTCTCTCTCCCTGTCCACCTCACTCTCTCTCTCTCTGTCCACCTCACTCTCTCTCTCTCTGTCCACCTCACTCTCTCTCTCTCTCTCTCTGTCCACCTCACTCTCTCTCTCTCTGTCCACCTCACTCTCTCTCTCTCTGTCCACCTCACTCTCTCTCTCTCTCTCTGTCCACTTCACTCTTTCTCTCTCATCTGTCCACCTCACTCTCTCTCTCTCCCTCTGTCCACCTCTCTCCCTCACCCTCTGTCCACCTCTCTCCCTCACCCTCTGTCCACCTCACTCCCTCTTTCTTTCTCTGTCCACCCTCTCTCCCTCTTTCTTTCTCTCTCCACCTCCTCTCTCTCTCTGCCTCTCTCTCCACCTCTCTCTCTCTCTCTGTCCACCTCTCTCTCTCTCTGTCCACCTCTCTCTCTCTCTCTCTGTGTCCACCTCTCTCTCTGTCCACCTCTCTCTCTCTGTCCACCTCTCTCTCTCTGTCCACCTCTCTCTCTCTCCACCTCTCTCTCTTTCACCTCTCTCTCTCTGTCCACCTCTCTCTCTCTGTCCATCTCCCTCTCTCTCTGTCCACCTCTCTCCCTCTCTCTCTGTCCACCTCTCTCTCTCTCTCTCTCTGTCCACCTCTCTCTCTCTCTCTCTCTGTCCACCTCTCTCTCTCTTCTCTCTCTGTCCACTTCTCTCTCTCTCTCTCTGTCCACCTCTCTCTCTCTCTCTGTCCACCTCTCTCTCTCTCTCTCTGTCCACCTCTCTCTCTCTCTCTCTGTCCACCTCTCTCTCTCTCTCTGTCCACCTCTCTCTCTCTCTATCCACCTCTCTCTCTCTCTCTCTCTCATCTCTGTCCACTTCTCTCTCTCTCTCTCTCTCTCTGTCCACTTCTCTCTCTCTCTCTGTCCACCTCTCACGCTCTCTCTCTCTCTCTCTCTCTCTGTCCACCTCTCTCTCTCTTCTCTGTGTCCACCTCTCTCTCACTCTCTCTCTCTCTGTCCACCTCTCTCTCTCTCTCTCTCTCTGTCCACCTCTCTCTCTCTCTGTGTCCACCTCTCTCTCTGTCCACCTCTCTCTCTCTGTCCACCTCTCTCTCTCTCAACCTCTCTCTCTTTCTCTCTCTCTCTCTGTCCACCTCTCTCTCTCTCTCTCTCTGTCCATCTCCCTCTCTCACTGTCCACCTCTCTCCCTCTCTCACTGTCCACCTCTCTCCCTCTCTCTCTGTCCACCTCTCTCTCTCTCTCTCTCTCTGTCCACCTCTCTCTCTCTCTCTGTCCACCTCTCTCTGTCTCTGTCCACCTCTCTCTCTCTCTCTATCTCTATCTCTCTGTCCACCTCTCTCTCTCTCTCTCTATCTCTCTGTCCACCTCTCTCTCTCTCTCTCTCTATCTCTCTGTCCACCTCTCTCTCTCTCTCTCTCTCTCTCTATCTCTATCCACCTCTCTCTCTATCTCTATCCACCTCTCTCTCTCTCTATCTCTATCCACCTCTCTCTCTCTCTATCTCTATCCACCTCTCTCTCTCTCTCTCTCTCTCTCTCTCTGTCCACCTCTCTCTCTCTCTCTGTCCACCTCTCTCTCTCCACCTCTCACGCTCACTCTCTCTCTCTCTGTCCACCTCTCACGCTCCACTCTCTCTCTCTCTGTCCACCTTTCTCCCTCTCCCTCTGTCCACCTCTCTCTGTCCACCTCTCTCCCTCTCTCTCTGTCCACCTCTCTCCCTCTCTCTCTGTCCACCTCTCTCTCTCTCCCTGTCCACCTCACTCTCACTCTCCTCTGTCCACCTCACTCTCTCTCTCTCTGTCCACCTCACTCTCTCTCTCTCTGTCCACCTCACTCTCTCTCTCTCTGTCCACCTCACTCTCTCTCTCTCTCTGTCCACCTCACTCTCTCTCTCTCTCTGTCCACCTCACTCTCTCTCTCTCTCTGTCCACCTCACTCTTTCTCTCTCTCTGTCCACCTCACTCTCTCTCTCGCACTCTGTCCACCTCTCTCCCTCACCCTCTGTCCACCTCTCTCCCTCTCCCTCTGTCCACCTCTCTCCCTCTCCCTCTGTCCACCTCTCTCCCTCTTTCTTTCTCTGTCCACCTCTCTCCCTCTTTCTTTCTCTCTCCACCTCTCTCTCTCTCTCTCTCTCTCTCCACCTCTCTCTCTCTGTCCACCTCTCTCTCTCTCTCTCTGTCCACCTCTCTCTCTCTCTCTCTCTCTCTGTCCACCTCTCTCTCTCTCTCTCTCTCTCTGTCCACCTCTCTCTCTCTCTCTCTGTCCACCTCTCTCTCTCTCTCTGTCCACCTCTCTCTCTCTCTATCCACCTCTCTCTCTCTCTCTCTCTGTCCACTTCTCTCTCTCTCTGTGTCCACCTCTCTCTCTCACTCTCTCTCTGGTCCACCTCTCTCTCTCTCTGTGTCCACCTCTCTCTCTCACTCTCTCTCTGTCCACCTCTCTCTCACTCTCTCTCTCTCTGTCCACCTCTCTCTCTCTCTCTCTGTCCACCTCTCACACTCTCTCTCTCTCTCTCTCTCTCTGTCCACCTCTCTCTCTCACTCTCTCTCTGTCCACCTCTCTCTCACTCTCTCTCTCTCTGTCCACCTCTCTCTCTCTCCTCTCTGTCCACCTCTCTCTCTCTCTCTCTGTGTCCACCTCTCTCTCTCTCTCGCTCTGTCCACCTCTCTCTCTCTCTCTCTCTGTCCACCTCTCTCTCTCTCTGTGTCCACCTCTCTCTCTCTCTGTCCACCTCTCTCTCCACCTCTCTCTCTGTCCACCTCTCTCTCTCTCTGTCCACCTCTCTCTCTCTCTGTCCACCTCTCTCTCTCTCTCTCTCTCACTCTGTCCATCTCCCTCTCTCTCTGTCCACCTCTCTCCCTCTCTCTCTGTCCACCTCTCTCTGTCCACCTCTCTCTCTCTCTCTGTCCACCTCTCTCTCTTTCTGTCCACCTCTCTCTCTTTCTGTCCACCTCTCTCTCTCTCTCTGTCTCGGTCCACCTCTCTCTCTCTCTGTCCACCTCTCTCTCTCTCTCTCTCTATCTCTATCCACCTCTCTCTCTCCCTCTCTCTCTCTATCTCTATCCACCTCTCTCTCTCTCTCTCTCTGTCCACCTCTCTCTCTCTCTGTCCACCTCTCACGCTCATTCTCTCTCTCTCTGTCCACCTCTCACGCTCACTCTCTCTCTCTCTGTTCACCTCTCTCCCTCTCTCTCTGTCCACCTCTCTCCTCTCTCTCTGTACACCTCTCTCCCCTCTCTCTCTGTACACCTCTCTCCCTCTCTCTCTGTACACCTCTCTCCCTCTCTCTCTCTCTCTCTGTCCACCTCTCCTCCCTCTCTCTCTCTCTCTCTCTCTGTCCACCTCTCTCCCTCTCTCTCTGTCCACCTCTCTCTCTCTCTCTGTCCCTCTCTGTCCACCTCTCTCTCTCTCTGTCCACCTCTCTCTCTTTCTCTCTCTCTCTGTCCACCTCTCTCTCTCTCTGTCTGTCCACCTCTCTCTCTCTCACTCTCTGTCCACCTCTCTCTCTCTCACTCTGTGTCCACCTCTCTCTCTCTCACTCTCTGTCCACCACTCTCTCTCACTCTGTGTCCACCTCTCTCTCTCACTCTGTGTCCACCCTCTCTCTCTCACTCTGTGTCCACCTCTCTCTCTCTCTCTGTCCACCTCTCTCTCTCTCTCTTTCCCTCGCCGTCCACCTCTCTCTCTCTCTGTCCTCTCTGTCCACCTCTCTCTCTCTCTCTCTGTCCACCTCTCTCTCTCTCTCTCTCTCTCTGTCCACCTCTCTCTCTCTCTCTGTCCACCTCTCACGCTCACTCTCTCTCTCTCTGTCCACCTCTCTCCCTCTCTCTCTGTCCACCTCTCTCCCTCTCTCCCTGTCCACCTCTCTCCCTCTCTCCCTGTCCACCTCTCTCCCTCTCTCCCTGTCCACCTCGCTCCCTGTCCACCTCTCTCCCTGTCCACCTCTCTCCCTGTCCACCTCTCTCCCTCTCTCTCTCTGTCCACCTCCCTCCCCTCTCTCTCTCCCTCTTTGTCCACCTCTCTCTCTGTCCACTCTCTCTCTCTCTCTGTCCACCCTCTCTCTCTCTCTGTCCACCTCTGTCCCACCTCTCTCTCTTTCTCTCTCTCTGTGAGGTGATCATGACCACTCTCTGTCTCTCCTTGTGTCCCTCCTCTCTGTGTCATCCTCGCTCTCTGTGTCACTTGCATCCGCCAGCACCCCCCCCACCCCCACCCCAACCCTCACCCTCTGGCCCTCTCTCAATCCTCCCCTCTCTCTCTCGCTGCCCCACCTCCCCCCTCTCAATCTTTGTTCCCCCCTCCCCCGTCTATCTGCTTCCCCCTCTCTGTGTCCTCCCCATTCTCCTCCACTGTCCCTGTTTCCCCCACCTCGCTCTCTCTGTTGCCCCCACATCTCTGTCCACTCTCTCGCCTTCTCTCTCTGTACCTCTCTCTCTGCCCACCTCGCTCTCTCCCCCTCTTTGTCCACCCCACTCTCTCTTCCTCCCTCTTTCCACCCCGCTCTCTCTCACTACTCACCCTCTGTCCACTCCCTCTCTCTTTCCCCCCTGTCTGCTGCACTCTCTCTCTCTTTGCCTCCTCCCATCGAGAGAGCTCCGCCCCCCCACTCATCCCCCCGTCTCTCTCCTCATCTCTCTGTTCCCCATTCTCTCTCTCTCTGTCCACCTATCTCTCTCTCTCACTCTGTCCACCTCTCTCTGCCTGTCCACCTCATTCTCTCTCTCTGTCTACCTTTCTCTTTCCCTGTCAAGTTCTCTCTCTCTCTCTCTCTCTCCACCTCTCTCTCTCTCTGTCCACCACGCTCTCTCTCTGTCCACCACGCTCTCTCTCTGTCCACCACGCTCTCTCTCTCTCTCTCTCTCTCTGTCCACCACACTCACTCTCACTCTCTGTCCACCTCTCTATGCCTGCCCACCTCAATCTCTCTCTCTGTCTACCTTTCACTTTCCCTGTCAAGTTCTCTCTCTCTTCCTCTCTCTCTGTCCACCTCGCTCTCTCTCTCTGTCCACCACGCTCTCTCTCTCTGTCCACCTCTCTCTCTCTCTTCTTTGTCCACCTCTCTCTCTCTCTCTTTGTCCACCTCTCTCGCTCTCTGTCCACCTCTCTCTCTCTCTGTCCACCTCTTTCTCTCTATCTCTCTGTCCACCTCTCTCTCTCTATCTCTCTGTCCACCTCTCTCCCTCTCTCTCTGTCCACCTCTCTCCCTCTGTCCACCTCTCTCCCTCTCTCTCTCTCTGTCCACCTGTCCACCTCTCTCCCTCTCTGTCCACCTCTCTCCCTCTCTGTCCACCTCTCTCCCTCTCTCCCTCTCTGTCCACCTCTCTCTCTCCTCCCCCTCTCTCTCCACCTCTCTCTCTCTCCACCTCTCTCTCCACCTCTCTCTCTCTCCACCTCTCTCTCTCTCTGTCCACCTCTCTCTCTCTCTGTGTCCACCTCTCTCTCTCTCTGTCCACCTCTCTCTCTCTCTGTCCACCTCTCTCTCTGTCCACCTCTCTCTCTCTATCTCTCTGTCCACCTCCCTCCCTCTCTCTCTCTCTGTCCACCTCTCTCCCTCTCTCTCTCTCTGTCCACCTCTCTCCCTCTCTCTCTCTCTGTCCACCTCTCTCCCTCGCTGTCCACCTCTCTCTCTCTCCCTCTCTGTCCACCCCTCTCTCTCTCTCTCTCGCTCTCTGTCCACCTCTCTCTCTCTCTCTGTCCACCTCTCTCTCTCTCTGTCCACCTCTCTCTCTCTCTGTCCACTTCTCTCTCTCTCTCTGTCCACCTCTCACGCTCTCTCTCTCTCTCTCTGTCCACCTCTCTCTCTCTCTGTGTCCACCTCTCTCTCACTCTCTCTCTCTCTG
>NC_090371.1:252622896-252627896 GCF_036365525.1 Heterodontus francisci | reverse complement strand
TCACTCTCTGTCCACCTCTCTATGCCTGCCCACCTCAATCTCTCTCTCTGTCTACCTTTCACTTTCCCTGTCAAGTTCTCTCTCTCTTCCTCTCTCTCTGTCCACCTCGCTCTCTCTCTCTGTCCACCACGCTCTCTCTCTCTGTCCAACTCTCTCTCTCTCTCTTTGTCCACCTCTCTCTCTCTCTCTTTGTCCACCTCTCTCTCTCTCTCTTTGTCCACCTCTCTCTCTCTATCTCTCTGTCCACCTCTCTCCCTCTCTCTCTCTCTCTCTGTCCACCTCTCTCCCTCCTGTCCACCTCTCTCCCTCTGTCCACCTCTCTCCTCTCTCTCTCTCTGTCCACCTCTCTCCCTCTCTCTCTCTCTGTCCACCTGTCCACCTCTCTCCCTCTCTGTCCACCTCTCTCACTCTCTGTCCACCTCTCTCCCTCTCTCCCTCTCTCTCCACCTCTCTCTCTCTCCCTCTCTCTCCACCTCTCTCTCTCTCCACCTCTCTCTCCACCTCTCTCTCTCTCCACCTCTCTCTCTCTCTGTCCACCTCTCTCTCTCTCTCTGTCCACCTCTCTCTCTCTCTGTGTCCACCTCTCTCTCTCTCTGTGTCCACCTCTCTCTCTCTGTGTCCACCTCTCTCTCTCTATCTCTCTGTCCACCTCCCTCCCTCTCTATCTCTCTGTCCACCTCCTCCCTCTCTCTCTCTCTGTCCACCTCTCTCCCTCTCTCTCTCTCTGTCCACCTCTCTCCCTCTCTCTCTCTCTGTCCACCTCTCTCCTCTCTGTCCACCTCTCTCTCTCTCCCTCTCTGTCCACCCCTCTCTCTCTCTCTCTCGCTCTCTGTCCACCTCTCTCTCTCTCTCTGTCCACCTCTCTCTCTCTCATTCTCAGTCCACCTCTCTCTCTCTCATTCTCTGTCCACCTCTCTCTCTCACTCTCTGTCCACCTCTCTCTCTCACTCTGTGACCACCTCTCTCTCTCACTCTGTGTCCACCTCTCTCTCTCACTCTGTGTCCACCTCTCTCTCTCTCACTCTCTCTCTCTCTCTCCACCTCTCTCTCTCTGTCCACCCCTCTCTCTCTCTCTCTCTGTCCAGCTCTCTCTCTCTGTCCCACCTCTCTCTCTCTCTCTTTCTCTGTCCACCTCTCTCTCTCTCTCTTTCTCTGTCCACCTCTCTCTCTCTCTCTCTCACTCTGTCCATCTCCCTCTCTCTCTGTCCACCTCTCTCCCTCTCTCTCTGTCCACCTCTCTCCCTCCCTCTCTGTCCACCTCTCTCCCTCCCTCTCTGTCCACCTCTCTGTCCACCTCTCTCTCTCTCTGTCCACCTCTCTCTCTCTCTGTCCCTCTCTGTCCACCTCTCTTTCTCTCTCTCTGTCCACCTCTCTATCTCTATCCACCTCTCTCTCTCTCTCTCTATCTCTATCCACCTCTCTCTCTCTCTCTGTCCACCTCTCTCTCTCTCTCTGTCCACCTCTCACGCTCACTCTCTCTCTCTCTGTCCACCTTTCACGCTCACTCTCTCTCTCTCTGTCCACCTCTCACGCTCACTCTCTGTCCACCTCTCTCCCTCTCTCTCTGTCCACCTCTCACGCTCACTCTCTGTCCACCTCTCTCTCTCTCTCTGTCCACCTCTCTCTCTCTCTCTGTCCACCTCTCTCTCTCTCTCTGTCCCGCTCTGTCCCCCTCTCTCTCTCTGTCCCTCTCTGTCCACCTCTCTCTCTTCTCTCTCTCTCTCTGTCCACCTCTCTCTCTCACTCTCTGTCCACCTCTCTCTCTCACTCAGTGACCACCACTCTCTCTCACTCTGTGTCCACCTCTCTCTCTCTCTGTCCACCTCTCTCTCTCTCTGTCCACCCCTCTCTCTCTCTCTCTGTCCACCCCTCTCTCTCTCACTCTTTCCCTCGCCGTCCACCTCTCTCTCTCTCTGTCCCTCTCTGTCCACCTCACTCTCTTCTCTCCTCTCTCTGTCCACCTCTCTCTCTCTCTCTGTCCACCTCTCACGCTCACTCTCTCTCTCTTTGTCCACCTCTCACGCTCACTTCTCTCTCTCTCTGTCCACCTCTCACGCTCACTCTCTCTCTCTCTGTCCACCTCTCTCCCTCTCTCTCTGTCACCTCTCTCCCTCTCTCTCTGTCCACCTCTCTCCTCTCTCTCTCTGTCCACCTCTCTCCCTCTCTCTCTCTGTCCACCTCTCTCTCTCTCTTCTCTGTCCACCTCTCTCTCTCTCTCTGTCCACCTCTCACGCTCACTCTCTCTCTCTCTGTCCACCTCTCTCTCTCTCTCTCTGTCCACCTCTCTCTCTCTCTCTCTCTCTGTCCACCTCTCTCTCTCTGTCCCTCTCTGTCCACCTCTCTCTCTCTCTGTCCTCTCTGTCCACCTCTCTCTCTTTCTCTCTCTCTCTCTGTCCACCTCTCTCTCTCTCTCTGTCCACCTCTCACTCTCACTCTCTGTCCACACTCTCTCTCTCACTCTGTGACCACCACTCTCTCTCACTCTGTGTCCACCTCTCTCTCTCTCTGTCCACCTCTCTCTCTCTCTCTCTTTCCCTCGCCGTCCACCTCTCTCTCTCTCTGTCCCTCTCTGTCCACCTCACTCTCTTTCTCTCTCTCTCTCTGTCCACCTCTCTCTCTCTCTCTCTCTCTCTCTGTCCACCTCTCTCTCTCTCTCTCTGTCCACCTCTCACGCTCACTCTCTCTCTCTCTCTGTCCACCTCTCTCCCTCTTTCTCTGTCCACCTCTCTCCCTCTCTCCCTGTCCACCTCTCTCCCTCTCTCTCTGTCCACCTCTCTCCCTCTCTCTCTGTCCACCTCTCTCCCTCTCTCTCTCTGTCCACCTCCCTCCCTCTCCTCTCTCCCTCTCTGTCCACCTCCCTCCCTCTCTCTCTCACCTCTCTGTCCACCTCCCTCCCTCCTCTCTCCCTCTTTGTCCACCTCTCTCCCTCTCTCTCTGTCCACCTCTCTCTCTCTCTCTGTCCACCTCTGCACACCTCTCTCTCTTTCTCTCTCTCTCTGTCCACCTCTCTCTCCTCTCTCACTCTCTGTCCACCTCTCTCTCTCTCTCACTCTCTGTCCACCTCTCTCTCTCACTCACTCTCTGTCCACCTCTCTCTCTCACTCACTCTCTGTCCACCTCTCTCTCTCACTCTCTGTCCACCACTCTCCTCACTCTGTGACCACCACTCTCTCTCGCTCTGTGACCACCACTCTCTCTCGCTCTGGTGTCCACCTCTCTCTCGCTCTCTGTCCACCTCTCTCTCGCTCTCTGTCCACCTCTCTCTCGCTCTCTATCTCTGTCCACCTCTCTCTCACTCTCTCTCTTTCTCTCTCTCTCTCTCTCTGTCCACCTCTCTCTCTCTCTCTGTCCACCTCTCTCACTCTGTCCATCTCCCTCTCTCTCTGTCCACCTCTCTCCCTCTCTCTCTGTCCACCTCTCTCCCTCTCTCTCTGTCCACCTCTCTCCCTCTCTCTGTCCACCTCTCACTCTCTCTCTCTCTCCACCTCTCTCTCTCTCCACCTCTCTCTCTCTCCACCTCTCTCTCTCTCCACCTCTCTCTCTCTCCACCTCTCTCTCTCTCCACCTCTCTCTCTCTCCACCTCTCTCTCTCCACCTCTCTCTCTCCACCTCTCTCTCTCTCTCTCTCCACCTCTCTCTCTCTCTTCTGTCCACCTCTCTCTCTCTCTGTCCACCTCTCTCTCTCTCTGTCCACCTCTCTCTCTCTCTGTCCACCTCTCTCTCTCTGTCCCACCTCTCTCTCTCTCTCTCTCTCGCTCTCTCTGTCCACCTCTCTCTCTCTCTCCTGTCCACCTCTCTCTCTCTCTCTCTCTCTCTCTGTCCACCTCTCTCTCTCTCTCTCTCTGTCCACCTCTCTCTCTCTCTCTCTCTGTCCACCTCTCACGCTCACTCTCTCTCTCTCTCTGTCCACCTCTCTCCCTCTTCTCTGTCCACCTCTCTCCCTCTCTCCCTGTCCACCTCTCTCTCTTTCCCTCGCCGTCCACCTCTCTCTCTCTCTGTCCCTCTCTGTCCACCTCACTCTCTTTCTCTCTCTCTCCTGTCCACCTCTCTCTCTCTCTCTCTCTCTCTCTGTCCACCTCTCTCTCTCTCTCTCTCTGTCCACCTCTCACGCTCACTCTCTCTCTCTCTCTGTCCACCTCTCTCCCTCTTTCTCTGTCCACCTCTCTCCCTCTCTCCCTGTCCACCTCTCTCCCTCTCTCTCTGTCCACCTCTCTCCCTCTCTCTCTCTGTCCACCTCCCTCACTCTCTCTCTCCTCTCTGTCCACCTCCCTCCCTCTCTCTCTCCCTCTCTGTCCACCTCCCTCCCTCCCTCTCTCCCTCCTTTGTCCCACCTCTCCTCCTCTCTCTCTCTGTCCACCTCTCTCTCTCTCTCTGTCCACCTCTGCCCACCCTCTCTCTCTGTTCTCTCTCTCTCTTGTCCACCTCTCTCTCTCTCCTCACTCTCTGTCCACCTCTCTCTCTCTCTCACTCTCTGTCCACCTCTCTCTCTCACTCACTCTCTGTCCACCACTCTCTCTCACTCTCTGTCCACCACTCTCTCTCACTCTGTGACCACCACTCTCTCTCGCTCTGTGACCACCACTCTCTCTCGCTCTCTGTCCACCTCTCTCTCGCTCTCTGTCCACCTCTCTCTCGCTCTCTGTCCACCTCTCTCGCTCTCTGTCCACCTCTCTCTCGCTCTCTATCTCTGTCCACCTCTCTCTCACTCTCTCTCTCTCTGTCCACCTCTCTCTTCTCTCTCTCTCTCTCTCTGTCCACCTCTCTCTCTCTCTCTCCTCTCTCTCTGTCCACTCTCTCTCACTCTGTCCATCTCCCTCTCTCTCTGTCCACCTCTCTCCCTCTCTCTCTGTCCACCTCTCTCCCTCTCTCTCTGTCCACCTCTCTCCCTCTCTCTCTGTCCACCTCTCCCTCTCTCTGTCCACCTCTCACTCCTCTCTCTCTCTCTCTCTCCCACCTCTCTCTCTCTCCACCTCTCTCTATCTCACCTCTCTATCTCTCCA